>NW_027363251.1:117500-340000 GCF_046119375.1 Phyllobates terribilis
TGCTGTCTGAAATGAGACATCTGAAAGCAGAGAAAATGGAGCCTAAAGATTCAGACTTTAGCCTCGGTTTGCCTTTGTTCAAATCAATGGCTATGTCAAGGCACATCTGAATGCCATTTTTCAGGGATTTAGATAGAAGCCTGGAAAGAGGAGATGAATGCATTGCAAAATTCAGTGTGAATAGGCCCTTATATCTGGAGTCTTGATATTGATGCCACAAGCATTTTACTTGTTTTTAACTTAAAAAAAAATACACACACACAAATTATACACACACACACACTATACATACACACACACTATACATACACACACACTACACATACACACACATTACACACACACACACACTATACATACACACACACTACACATACACACACACACACTATACATACACACACACACTATACATACACACACATTATACACACACACACACACTATACATACACACACACAAATGTGTGTGTGGGCAGGTGTGTGTGTGTGGGCAGGTGTGTGTGTGTGGGCAGGTGTGTGTGTGTGTGGGCAGGTGTGTGTGTGTGATGTCTGTCTGTTTGTGTGTGTGTTTGTGTGGGCAGATTTCATTGTGTGATGTCTGTTTGTATGTATTTTTGTGTTTCAAATGTGTTTATGCGTGTCTGTATATGTTTGTGTGTGTGTATGACTGCATGCGGCCTACTGCTGAGTATAGTTGGCGCCGTGCGGCCTCCTGATGTCTCTGGGGGGGCTCCGTGCGGCCTCCTGCTGTGTATAGATGGCTACGTGCGGCTCCCCGCTGTGTATAGATGGCTACGTGCGCCCCCCCCGCTGTTTATAGACGGCGCCGTGCGGCCCCCCGCTGTGTATAGATGGCTACGTGCGCCCCCCGCTGTGTATAGATAGCTATGTGCGGCCCCCCGCTGAGTATAGATGTCGCCGTGCGGCCTCCTGCTGTGTATAGATGGCTACGTGCGCCCCCCGCTGTGTATAGATAGCTATGTGCGGCCCCCCGCTGAGTATAGATGTCGCCGTGCGGCCTCCTGCTGTGTATAGATGGCTACGTGCGGTCTCCCGCTGAGTATAGATGGCGCTGTGCGGCCTCCTGCTGTCTCTGGGGGGAGCGCCGTGCGGCATCTATACTCAGCAGGAGGCCGCACGTAGCCATCTATACACGTGTACTCAGCAGGAGGCCGCACGTAGCCATCTATACGGTGCCATCTATACACAGCGGGAGGCCGCACGGCGCCATCTATACACAGCGGGAGGCCGCACGGCGCCATCTATACACAGCGGGAGGCCGCACGGCGCCATCTATACACAGCGGGAGTCTCAGTGCTTTGCAAGAGCAGTCAATAAATTCTGCTTGACTAATTCTGAGCACCATAAAGTCTGGTTCGCTTCTAACCTGCTGTCTTCATTTTCAGCTTGCTGAATTCTAACTCATTTACTGTCATTCGAGACGATGCCTTTGCTGGTCTCTTTCACCTTGAATACCTGTAAGTGCTCCACTTAATGTCATATTTTTGATTCTGTTCTTCTTCATCTTTTGGCATGTGCAATTGTATGAGCAAGTATTCATATGAATTTATGACCTACTTAAATCTTGGAGGACCTTAAATTTTATTCAATCAAGTTTTTTTCCAGTTTAAAACTATGGGACATATATGTGTCTTGGTCCTCAAAGGGTTTTTAAAGGGGCTGCAAACATAAATACGAAAAAAATAATTCAATTAGTGCTTTTTGTGTTCATTTAATTTTTATTTGAAGTCCATTTTTTTTATATACCTTGAAATTAAGCCCTACCCCGTGGAATGAAGCCCTACCTACATAACATCTGAGAGCTACATGGATCCCGCTTGTGAGGTGCCTGTCCGTCACTGCTATTCAGTTTTAGGGTCCACTCACTAAGCCATATATTCTCTCATGCAAGAGAATAGGGCCAATTATGCTAATGACACTGGGCTCAAACTCTGTCAGAGCTTCAACTGAGTGTGATCCGATTCTCTCGCAGCACAGATATGGAGAAGATGGAGAACTTAATTTCTCCATCTTCTCCATAGTCTCTGTGAGTGTTCATCGGACTGCACTTGGATGACATCCGAGTGCAGTCCAATGTTTTACGTGCACCCATAGACTTGTATGGGTGCACATGGTCCGAATATCGAATGAGATTATTTTCTCATGCCAATAATCGCACTGTCCCATAGTATAACATAGGGCCGAGTCCTATCCGATAAAACATCACATAGCATTCGGCCGTGTTATACGACAGTGTGAGCGAGCCCTTAGAGTCAAGGAATATTTACATGTAGATGATGATATTACTCTCCAAGTGTATATTTTTTTAGGCGAGTTCATAGTAAATGCTTTGCATTTTTGACATGTGATCAACTAAAGAACAAGAAAGATTTAGGACCTTCCCTATAGAGAAACGGAAAATAGTTTGGAGGACTTGCATGTCCTTTTTTATTTATTATGAGAAAATCATAAAAGATCCCGTTTTTTAACCATGCTGTGACTTTCTGCTGAGGGAGAGGGAGAGAGCTGCCCTATTCAGAGTCTGTAATAAGACCTGCTGACAAAAGTGTTGAAGATACAGTCTAATGTGAATTAACAATGAAAAAAAGTTAATTTAACAAATGGCTTGTATTTTTTTTAATACAAACTTTTTTGTCTTTACAGCTCCTTTAAAGGGAATCTGTCATCAGGTTTTTGCCACCTAATCTGAGAGCAGCATAATGTAGGGTTAGGGGCACTGATTCCAGTAATGTGTCACTTACTGGGCTGCTTAGTGTTGTTTTGATAAAATCATTGATTTGTCAGAAGGTAATTATCACTAGATGACTAGTAAGTTCTGTAGGACCCCACCCCCATCACTGATCAGTAGATTTCTGTGTACACTGAGCATGGGCAGAAAGCTGCCAATCAGTGGTGTGGGTGGGGCTATACAGAGCGCAGCATTCAGAGAGCTGCTAGATCTGCAGCAGATAAAACGGTGATTTTCTCAAAATGGCAACAAGTAGCTGAAAAAGTGACACATCGCTGGAATCAGGGTATCTGCCCCAATATTGTGCTGCTCTCAGATGAGGCAGCACAATTAATATTATGCCAAATTAATTTCCCGTGAACTATCACATGATCTATCACAGGGGATCATGTGACATGTCACGTGATAAATCAGGTGTGTGGAGGGGGCCCGCGCCTTCTAAACTGCCCGGGGCCCTTGCTACTCTTAATCCACCACTGCCTATATCCCCGGAGCGGCCTGGCTGCCCCTGTATGCCGGCGAGTCGCATACCTTGGGCGACTTTAAAGAAAGGCTGTATAGCCTGTTCAAAGTTTATCCCCTGACAGAAGAACAGAAGGTAAGCATACTGATAGGGCAGTTAACTGGTGCGGCCCAGCGGGAGGTAAAGTCTTGGACAGCTGAGGAGAAAAGGACTGTAAGGGGGGTTCTGACCCGTCTACGGGACACCTTTGATACCCGTACCTCAGCAGAAATCAAAATGCGGTTCTATGGATGTAAGCAGCGAGCTCAAGATAGCATCCGAGATTATGCCCTAAATTTACAGGAAGCCTTGGGGGCAATTAAGCAAGCTGACCCTGGCAGCGTGCAGGATACAGATAAACTATTGACTGACCAGTTCATAGAAGGTCTGCTGTCCAGCGCCCACAGAACCCAGCTGCGCCTCATGGCCCTACAGAACCCCGATTTGACTTTTGCACAGTTCAAAGATAGGGCCATCCAGGTGCTCCGAGAACCTGCACCGGGTGGCGCTGTAGCTTCCCGGCGCCCTGCCATCCCTTACCACCAGGGGGCGGCGCCCTATCCCGCAGACCTTGTGGGGGCTGATGCGCAGGCCCTAAATCCATCCCCGCCTGCAAACCTGCACCATCAGGTCCAAGAACTAACAAAGAGTTTAGCTGCATTGACCAGGACCATACAGTCATTACAAATGGACCCGTCAGGACCAATCAAGCTGGTTTCCAGTCCGGAGGATGTCCCGTGGCGTCGACGGAGGAGGATCCCGTCGTTCAGAGGGAGGCCCGCCGATCATTACACTGAGGATGGACAGCCGACTTGCCGCTGTTGCAGCTAGCCGGGACACGTAGCCAGGTACTGTACTTTAAATGGGTCCGACCTGGGGCAAAGGGCCAACCCCCAGGCATAAGGTCATCAGGCCCATCTAATTGGCGTGATAAGTACGTAGGGGGACGCCCGGTTTTACCCGTAGTGCTGGACGGTATCCCCATAAGTGCACTGCTGGACACCGGGTCCCAAGTGACTACCATCCCCTATGTACTTTTCAAGCAGTACTGGAGTGACACTGATATAACTCGTTATCCAGACGATGACTTGAGCATCATCGCCAGCAATGGTCAACCCGTGCCGCAGGTGGGGTTCAGAGAGATGACCATTAAGATTGGTAAACTTGAACTGCCGGCACAGGGAGTGATCATTGTGGACATTGACCGTCGAGAAAGTCACCCTAAAATAACCTTGGGTACTAATGTGATTGAAAATTGTCTTTCAGAAGTAATTGTAATTTTGCAGCAGGTGGCGATGAATGCAAGCTCCAGCCAACAGAGGGTCCTCCAGAAGGAGATAAGAGCCCTGATGAGATGGCAACAGGTAGAACTGTCTGGTGGTGAGATCGGTAGCGTGAGGATGAGCGACCCGTTCCCCATTGCCATGCCCCCCAAAAGTGAAATGATCTGGTGTCGGACTGCAATCGGGTTAAGAGGGAGAGACTACCAAGCCATGGTAGAACCCGTGTACTCAGACAGCAGGCCCACCATTTTGACAGCCCGGGGGGTGGTCGATGTCCGCCATGGAAGGGTGCCCGTCCGGATCTTAAACTTTGGGGAAAGGGAAGTACACTTGCCCCGGTACGCTACACTAGCCAAATTGTATACTGTTGAACACAATGCTGTCAGGGCCATGGAACCCTTGCCTCCATCTCCCCAGGCGGAGGGTAATGGTTCCCAGAAACCCAAGGAGGACTGGTGCCAGAAACTCCACGTGGGTGCTGACTCCACTCCCTTGCACCAAAAACTTGGAGTCTATCGGGTGGTTCAAGAGTACGAGAGAATCTTTAGTAAGCACCCGCTAGACTTTGGCAGAGTGAAAGGGGTAGAACACCACATCCCCACGGGGAGCCACCCACCAATAAAAGAAAGATACAGACCTGTACCACCCCGCACGCTATCAGAACGCAAAGGGCATGCTGAGAGAAATGAAGGAAGCCGGGGTCATTAGAGACAGTTGTAGCCCCTGGGCAGCCCCCTTGGTTCTGGTAAAAAAGAAAGACTGTACTATGAGAATGTGCGTGGACTATAGAGAAGTCAATCGTATCACCCATAAAGACGCATACCCGTTGCCTAGAATAGAGGAGTCTTTGGTCGCACTAAAATCAGCTAATTTCTTCTCTACTTTGGACCTTACTAGTGGGTACTGGCAGGTTCCTGTGGCAGAGGCTGATAAGGAGAAGACCGCCTTCACCACCCTGATGGGATTAAGTAAATTCAACTATATGCCGTTCGGGCTCTGCAACGCACCCGGGACCTTCCAGAGGCTGATGGAATGCTGTCTAGGGCACCGAAACTTTGAGACGGTCCTACTTTACCTGGACGACGTGATTGTCTATTCGAAGACTTACGAGGACCATCTAAAGCACCTGGCCGAGGTGTTCGAGGCCCTGGCAGGCTTTGGCATGAAAGTGAAACCCTCCAAGTGCCATCTGTTAAAGCCGAAGGTACAGTACCTGGGACACGTGGTGAGTGCAGAAGGAGTAGCCCCCGACCCTGACAAAATCATGGCAATAAAGAACAGGCCAAGCCCCTCTAACATAAAAGAAGTGAGGCAGTTCGTCGGGTTGGTAGGCTACTACCGAAGGTTCATCCCCAGGTTCACCAAGATGGCAGCCCCTATGCAGGACCTCCTTATAGGACAATCTAAGACCAGAAGCCAAAAGCCACCCTTCAAGTGGGACAAGCCGGAAGAGGAGTCCTTCCGCCAGCTGAAGATGGCCCTCACGGGGGATGAGATCCTGGCATACCCTGATTATGGCCAGCCTTTTATCCTCCACACAGACACCAGTAATGTGGGGCTGGGAGCCGTACTGTCACCGAACCAACAGGACAGAGAAAGGGTGATCGCGTACGACAGCCGAGAGAAACCCGGAGAATTACAGCTCCTTTAAGCTGGAGTCCTTGGCAGTGGTGTGGGCCGTAACAGAACGTTTCAAGCATTACCTGGCCTCTGTGAAGTTCACTGTGTACACGGACAACAATCCGTAGACACATCTGGACAATGCGAGACTTGGTGCCCTAGAGCAGCGGTGGATGGCCCGGCTAGCAAACTATGACTTCACCATCAAGTACCGGGCAGGCCGAGCCAATGCCAATGCAGATGCCCTATCGAGAATGCCCCACTTGCCCGATGAGGGAGAAGATCCAGATGAGTTGGAGGAAATAGAGCTCCCTGCATTCCACCGGTACGGAAGGAAGGACGGTACCAGCCAGAAGATGCCCTTGATGCCCATCGTCACCAGGCAGCCTCTTGAGCTGGTAGCTCTGGACCATGTGAAACTGGCTCCAAGCCGGTCGGGCTACGTCTATGCCCTGACAATAGTGGACCACTATTCCCGGTTCCTGGTGGTGGTTCCTGTTAAAGACTTGACAGCCCAAACAGCGGCCAGAGCCTTCCAACAACACTTCTGCCATCCACACGGGTATCCGGAACAGGTCTTGACAGATCAAGGTCCAGCGTTTGAGGCTGAAATCTTCCAGGAGTTCTGCAACCTCTACGGCTGTAAGAAGATTCGGACAACATCTTACCACCCACAAACCAACGGGCTATGTGAGAAAATGAATACTATCGTCATTGATCTCCTCAAAACGTTGCCCCTGGAAGAATGCAGCCTGTGGCCGGAGAAGCTGCCAGACCTGATAGACTTATACAACCATATCCCGGTGAATGCTACAAATTGCACCCCGGCTTACCTGATGAGGGCAAGACCAGGTAAGCTGCCGATAGACCTGGAGATGGGAGTCCTCCCCACCTCCCCAGACGCGGACTGGGATACGGAACGGCGGCTACAGTACAAGAAGGTACAGGAGAATGTGGAGAGGAGTCTGGCTCAAGCGAGAGAAAAGCAAGAGAGGCTCTTCAACCAACACGCCCCTGCTGGTCCCCTGGAACCTGGTGAGCAGGTCCTGAAGCGGAAGAGAAGGCTTCACAAGCTAGATGACCAGTTGGAGAGCGACCCGTACACAGTACTGCAGTCCAACCACAACAACCCGAAGGTATGTGTAATTGCCAAGGATGGAGGAGAAACCACTAGCACCGTCTCCAGAGACCACCTAAAAAGGTGCCCCAAGCAACTACAGAGTGCAGGAGAAGATCAAGATGACCTTGAACCCGCAGAAGACAAGAAAGAAATGATCAGCACAGTTCTTGGAGAGTTCCCCCGGTCCTGGACTCGGATAAATGATGCAATAGTGGTACCCGTCCTACACTTCCTTCAACCAACCCAGCAGGAACCTACAGGAGAGCAGGAGGAATCAGAAGACCAAGCAGCCCTAGAGGCAGAAGAACCCATGCCAGCAGCCCAGGAGAGTCAACCCTCTGCTGACAGTGAGCCTGCCATACCTGCGGTAAGCCAAAGGACCCGCAGATAGCTGCCTGCACTGCCTGTAAACCCAGCTAGTAGCTGTACCCTGAATGCTAGTGGGGAAAGTCAGGTTAGACCACCACCAGACAGTGGGTTACGCAGGTCAACCCGGAGCACTAGGGGGCAAATACCAGCTCGCTGGAAGATCTAAATGCTGTATATTGTAAATGTTTTATGTTTGTTGCCTGGTTGCTAATTATGTTTTTCCAGTCTTTCTAGTTCATGGACTAACAGGTTATGGACGCTGAATAACCGGAACTGTCTTGTAGATAGTTGCACTTGGTGCCCTCTTTCGAAGATGGCCACGGAAGAAAAATCTGTCCGGTGTGGCCTCCTTGTGGCCCAAAGTAGAGAGCTCAGCCTTGTCGCCACGCCCAAGGCGAGGAACTTGGGGTTTATGGAAACAGGTCCCCACACCGTGGAAAACTTCACACCTTGTTGGGTGACATGGACACCCGTCACGGAAGCGCCGTGACCTCAAGGACAAAATATACTTGTATATATGTTATGTTGTCATTTATACCCTGCATTTGTGTTTCCTGTTTAGTCCGGAGTAATAAATTTTACTAGGGGAGAATGTGTCACCCCAGGCCTGGATGCCACAAACAATAATCTGTGTCTGAGAGCAGGAGGGAGGTCCCCTGGTTAGGGACAATTAGCATACAGCACCTCCTGTCCCAGGCCAGCAGGGGGAGCTGGCTGCCCCTATAAAAGCTGGAACTGGGGGCAGGGTTAGAGAGAACTGGAAGACCTAGCTCAGGAGTGAGACTAGTCCCAGAGAAGGAGGGACAGTTCAGCTGTAGCTGAGGAGTCCGTGAGGCAGAGGAGAAACTGCAAGCCAGGGACAGAGGTGACGAGAGCCGGTCCTGGAAGAGAACCAATCTACCGGGCATTGGGGTCCGGGGCTGTCAGGGTTACAAGCCCAGCAGCAGAGAACCAACCTGCGAGGGATTTCAGGTCCCTTGGCCTAAGAAGCCTGGAGGCTCCGCCACACAGAGGGACCAGTACAGCGAGGAGCAAGCAACAGGTACCCAAGGCCCTAGTCGCATGCCATACAGGCGAGAAGTACACGGCCAGCTCAGAGACGTGGGCTATTACACCACGAAAAGGGGGATAGTCAGAAAGAGCATAGAGAGAACGGTAGGCCTACACACTCACCCTGACCAGTGGGGCTCGCCCGAATTCTCTCAGACACCCAGGCCCATTCCTAACCGGTACTGTTGGGTCATTAATAATATCTACAATAAAGACCCTGAACTGTTTGAAGCGGACTCTGAACTCTCACTATTGCGGCCTGCACTATCACCCCCAACATCCACCTACACTGCCCTGAGGCTACACTCTTCCCGTGGGGAGTTATCCTACACCTGTGCTGCACACCAACACCAGCCTCAGCAGTCTGCCTCGCAGCGGCGTTTATCCCTGACCGCAATCCACGGGTGGCGTAGTCGGACATTCAAAACACTGATAAATAGACTGCCACCATTTGGTCTGACCACCCTGAGCCACGGGATCGGGTTGCCACTACTACCCCCATCAGCACCGTACACTAGAAGGCCCGGTTCCGTGTACCCCACGGCCCAGGGGGCGAGTCATGTGCATCAAATTATACATACACATATGGGGCAGTGGGGCTTCATACTATATACAGGTGCTTCTCACAAAATTAGAATATCATCAAAAGTTAGTTTATTTCAGTTCTTCAATGCAAAAAGTGAAACTCCTATATTATATAGTCATTACACACAGAGTGATCTATTATATAGAGTCATTACACAGAGGGATCTATTATATAGAGTCATTACACACAGAGTGATCTATTATATAGAGTCATTACACAGAGGGATCTATTATATAGAGTCATTACACACAGAGGGATCTATTATATAGAGTCATTACACACAGAGGGATCTATTATATAGAGTCATTACACACAGAGGGGTCTATTATATAGACTCATTACACACAGAGGGATCTATTATATAGAGTCATTACACACAGAGGGATCTATTATATAGAGTCATTACACACAGAGGGATCTATTATATAGAGTCATTACACACGGAGGGATCTATTATATAGAGTCATTACACACAGAGGGATCTATTATATAGAGTCATTACACACAGAGGGATCTATTATATAGAGTCATTACACACAGAGGGATCTATTTTAAGTGTTTATTTCTGTTAATGTTGATGATTATGGCTTACAGCCAATGAAAACACAAACGTCATTATCTCAGTAAATTAGAATACTTCATAACAACAGCTTGAAAAATGTTTTTAAAATCAGAAAAGTTGGCCTACTGAAATGTATGTTTAGTAAATGCCCTCAATACTTGTTCGGGCTCCTTGTGCATCAATTACTGCATCAATGCGGCAATGTGGCATGGAGGGATCAGCCTGTGGCACTGCTGAGGTGTTATGGAAACCCAGGTGGCTTTGATAGCAGCCTTCAGCTCATCTGTATTGTGGGGTCTGGGGTCTCATCTTCCTCTTGACAATACCCCATAGATTCTCTATAATAGATTCTCTATGGGGTTAAGGTCAGGCGAGTTTGCTGCCAATCAAGCACAGTGATACTGTTGTGTGTAAACCAGGTATTGGTACTTTTGGCAGTGTGGACAGGGGCCAAGTCCTGCTGGAGAATGACATTTCCATCTCCATAAAGCTTGTGGGCAGAGGGAAGCATGAAGTGCTGTAAAATGTCCTGGTAGACAGCTGCGCTGACTTTGGTCTTCATAAAACATAGTGGACCTACACCAGCAGATGACATGGCCCCCCAAACCATCACTGATTGTGGAAACTTCACACCAGACCTCCAGCAGCTTGGATTGTGGCCTCTCCACTCTTCCTCCAGACTCTGGGACCTTGATTTCCAAATGAAATGCAAAATTTACTTTTCATCTGAACACAACACCTTGGGCCACTGAGCATCAGTCCAGGTCTTTTTCTCTTTGGCCCAGGTAAGACGCTTCTGGCGTTGTCTATTGGTCATGAGGGGCTTGACACAAGCAATGCGACACTTGTAGCCCATGTCCTGGATACGTCTGTGTGTGGTGGCTCTTGAAGCAATGACTCCAGCAGCAGTCCACTCCTTGTGAATCTCCCCCAAATTTTTGAATGGCCTTTTCTTAGCAATCCTTTCAAGGCTGCGGTTATCCCGGTTGCTTGTGCACCTTTTTCTGCCACACTTTTTCCTTCCACGTCCATTAATATGCTCGGATACAGCACTCTGTGAACAGCTGCTTCTTTAGCAATGACCTTTTGTGGCTTACCCTCCTTGAGGAGTGTGTCAATAACTGCCTTTTGGACATCTGTCAAGTCAGCAGTCTTGCCCATGATTGTGGAGCCTACTGAAACTGACTAAGGGACCTTTTTAAATGCTTAGGAAGCCTTTCCAGGTGTTTCTTGTTAATTCTAATTTACTGAGATAATGACTTTTGTGTTTTCATTGGCTGTAAGCCATAATCATCAACATTAGCAGAAATAAACACTTAAAACAGATCACTCTGTTTGTAATGACTCTGTATAATATATGAGTTTCACTTTTTGGATTTAAGAACTGAAATAAATTCACTTTTTGATGATATTCTAATTTTCTGAGAAGCACCTGTATGTAGCAGTGCGGCAATTATACTATATACAGTCAGGAGTATAAGTACTTGATACACTGATAATTTCGAAAGTTTTTCCACCTACAAAGAATGAAGAGGTCTGTTTTGTTCTACTTAACTGCTGCAACTTGGACCTTTAACAGGATTTATATTTCACCTATGAGAAAGCATACTATGTGTATTTGGCAGATTAACTCAGGCATGTTTATGATAAACTGAATACATGGATTGGAGTCCTATTTGTATACAGAATATTGACTATTAATGCTGGCAGAGTAAGTCTTAGGCTATATTCACACTAGGTGTTTTTTTCTGCAGCAAAACATAATCTCTTGGCAGGAAAGAAGTAGCGTCAAAAACGCAGGTTTTGGTGTGTTTTTTTGCAGTGGCTCTTGGTGCATTTTTGGTGCGTTTTTCAGGATCCCAAAGTTCAGCTTTGCTTCCACCATAGACACATGAGAACAGGTCACCATTGCAAGACATATGTTCATGAAAAAGTACACATTACAAATGTAACAGGGGGCGGGTGGGGGGTGAATTGGTCTGGAATGGTTTATCTAAGACCCTGGCAGTGCATTGAATTTGTAGGACACTATTTACTTTCACATTATGGTTTGCCATTGAGTTGCTCAGGCATTGTTCATTTTCACACCTCCCTGGGCCACACGTGTTGTTCAATCTCACACCTAGCTCAACCAATGTTTACTTTGTAGGCATCACTAATTTAATTAAACTGTAATAATCCAAGCTGCTATCTCAGGTGACCAAGACAAGATGGTTTAAACTTGGGAAAATCACAAGAATAAATGTGTGTCACATACTTGCTTTTTTCACTAAAAACGCAGCAAAATGTTCACACTAGGCTTTTTTTCAGCATTTTTTTCCACCACCCTTTTTTTTAATGGGTGAAAAACGCTGAAACAAGTGACATACTCTATTGCAAAAAGCCATGGAAAGCACAAAATACTGAGGACAAATAAGCAAGCTTTGTGCATGAGATTTCGGAAATCTCATAGACTTTGTTGGTACTGTAAAACGCAGCTGAAAATTTGCATAAAAAAGCCCGCTAAAAAAACGTCTAGTGTGAATATAGCCTTGTATAACGGTTCGCCAATGAGTTAGGATATATGACCACGATGCAGAAATGCTGCGGATTTTTCCTAAGCGTTTCTGCATCTGCCTGGATTGTCAAGCGCTTTGCCAAGTGATTTTAGCATCACTTGGAAAAGTGCTTGACAACTTGGTCACACTATATAATTCCATGCAACCGGCATGGATTTATATAGTGTGACCAAGTTACAATGCTGCAAATGCAGCATCAATAATGAAAAAAAAGAATAATAATGGTGAAAAATAAAAAAAAAAACATTATACTCATCTTCCGATGGTCCTCGATCTCCTTCTCCGGTGCGTCCGGTGTCTTTGGCGGATCACGGTGCTGTAAAAGGACCTTTCATGACGTCATTTAGTCATGTGACAGGTCACGCAACCGCCGATGTCAGCGGTCACGTGACCTGTCACATGACTAAATGGCATCATGGAAGGTCCTTTTACCACCGCGAGCAGCCGAAGAGCCAGCAGCACCGCCGGGAGCAGACAGGGGCCATCAGAAGGTAAGTATATGTTTATTTTTTATTTTAATTCTATTTTAACTACAGGTACTATGGTACCCGGGTCTGGAGGAGAGTCTCTTCATCTTCAGACCCGGGTACCATCCACGCATTGAGTCGCATAATATCCACATGTGTATTTGTAGTCATGCGGATGTTATGCGTTCCAATGCAAGTCAATGGCGGCTAAATCGCAGCGACTCTGCAAAATTAAAGGACGTGCTGCGGATTTTTCCGCAATGATAATCCGCAGCGGAAATCTCCGCGGCATGTGCACAGCACATGCGGATTATCATTGGGGACTATTGCAGACCTATCACCAAGCGTTTTTTAAGTGTTTCCGCAGCGAAAGTTACGCTGCAGAAACGCCTAAAAAACGCATAGTGGGCACACAGCCTTAAAAGTTCTATGGTGAAGAAAAACACGTGAGATAATAAATGCGAAATATACAATATTTCCCATAATATGACTGAGGATATCTTTAGGGTGTATTCACTGTTTTTTCTTCTGCAGCAATAAATACTGTGTTTTACAGCACCATCTTAGTGAATGACATTTCTGAAATCTCATTCACATGCTGTTTTTTTTGCATTTTTTTAAAATCTGCAGCTTGTCAAGTCTTTCAGAGGTTTTGCAGCATTTTTCACCCATTCAAATGAATGGAAAAAAAAACACAAGTAAAAACACCTGAATTTTAAGCAGCGTTTTTCCTGCCTCCTTTGATTTTTGAGGTAGAAAAAAAATGCTGCCAAAATACAACTTGTGAACACACCTTTATCCTGGTTGTGTTCTAATTGGATATAAAATAGAACGGCCATGATAACATGGGTAGTTAATTGTATGGTGTTTTCACTTTATATATTACCAGGCCGCATTCTATTTGCGCAGAGCTGCTCCGTGAAGATTCTATCACAAGATTCCGTGATGACATCACAGGTGATGGTGACATCACTGCTCACAGTCGCTATATATACAATGCACATAGGCTCACCCGTGCCTTTCTTGGCTCTATAGTGACTGATAGCACTTGCAGTTTTTCACTATGGCTGGAATTGTTTTGGACATTCCTCAGGTAAAAGCACTATTGATGATCCTTATGATCAATCGTCCTAACAGTGTGCTTCTACCACCCGATGGCGTCCTCAGCTTCACTCACCGGCTGGTGATGGAGCTAGTAAAGGATTGCCTGACCAAACACCGACAACGTCGTCTAACGTCAGACTATCTGACGGATTTACTTCAGAACATCAGGACATTACTACACCAGGTAAGTGGCGGACACTCTGCACAGAACATCTCAATATTAACAGATAATAATGGAGGGATAGAAGCTTTTTCTTCTAATATATCGTATTTTGCAGACCATAAGACGCACCAAAATTTTTTGGGAGGTAAATAGGAAAAACATTTATTATAATAAAATGGGGGTCTGTCTTATAGTCCGAATTTTCGGTTGCTTACTGAGGGGGGGTGGTGGCAGTGGAGCGAGGTCACAGGAGGCAGAGTCGCTGCTGCAGGAAGTCGGCAGTAGGAGTGGGGCGCTGCTGCGGGCTCCAAGCTGGGAGGAGCGGGGTGTCCAGAAGGTGCGAGGCTGCGGGCCCTGGGCTTCAAGGAAATGTTAGCAGTAATTCAGGAGGGGAGGCCCTGCTCTGCTTATTGATTTCTCTACAGTGGGCTTCAAGAAGTAGGCTGCTGGAGATGGCCAATACGCAGTTTGAGATCTCAGCTCCTCATTGAGCCGAGATCTAAATCTGCACATGCACTGCCTCCAGCGGCCATTTGCCTGAAGCCCACCGCCAGAAATTCAATGGGCAGAGCGGGGACTCCCCTCCTAAATCACCGCTAACATTTCCTTGAAGCCCAGGGCCCGCAGCCTCGCACCTCCTGGACACCCCGCTGGCCCGCAGGAGCGCCCCACTTCTACTGCTGGCTTCCTGCAGCAGTGACCCTACTTCCTGTGACCTCACTCCACCACAGCCACCCCCCTGGTAAGCTACATTCAGACAATTATTATTATTAATAATCTGTCTGATATGCTGGGGTGGAGAGTTCCAGAGTAGGGGGGATGCACGGGAGAAATCTTGTATGCGATTGTGGGAAGAGGAGATAAGAGGGGAGTAGAGAAGAAGATCTTGTGAGGATCGGAGGTTGCGTGCAGGTAAGTACCGGGAGACTAGGTCACAGATATATGGAGGAGACAGGTTGTGGGTGGCTTTGCATGCCAAGGTTAGGGTCTTGAACTGGAGTCTCTGGGTAATGTGTAGCCAGTGAAGGGATTGGCGGAGCGAGGGGAAAAGCCAGGGAATAGCGGGGGGACAGGTGGATTAGTCAGACAGCAGAGTTTAGGATAGATTGGAGGGGTGCGAGAGTGTTAGAAGGGAGGTCAAAAATTTTGGAAAAAAAGGCATCTTATAGTCCAAAAAATACGGTAAAACACAACGAGTCCCCAAATACAGTATGTAGTCATTGTATCTGCAGACAGAGAACCGATGTCACATACAATTTCCGCCTCCATTCTGATCGCTCTCATCTCAAAATTCTCCTTTCCATTTTTCCTTCTTTATAGGCTGAAGAAAGATCTCAGACTGAAGATTTGGCTGTCTTTAAAGAACTGGCCGAAAAAGTCCTGTCTATACTAGAACGCTCATTGGAACGCCCGGTAAGGATCAATATTAATAGACGTATCTTAATCCACCGTATCTGAGGAGACTTTCTGAGAAAAGGTCTGAAGATGGCGCGGGATTTGTATCGTTACAATTGGTGCATCTGTAAATGTTGGTTTAGTCCTTCATGATTTATGTATTTGGTGATTTAGTGAAATCTTCCACATAGTAATTATATATATTATATCTATCAGGAAACAACAGGAGGCGACGCCAAATATGGGCAAAATGTGACCCCGAAAATCCCTGACCCTAATAGGAGTCAGCCGGAGCTGAACAGCGATCTGATTACAGGTGAGCGATCACCCGACCTTCTACAAGGAATATCCAGATATTACAGAGGACGGAGGATAATGTTAGATTTACTCTCTACTCTGTGTAATGGGAACCTGGCAGCACATTGTTACATATAGAAGTAGTGGTGTGACGGTATAGGCCATTGTCCCCTAATAATAATTGTTTGTAGAAATCCAATGTGCCAGTCAGGAGAAATGTAAAGTAGACACCATATTCAAATTAGAATGGAAGTGCACTGGGGGCGTGAAAGAAGAAATCCAAGTGCAGTGACACGCCCCCAGTGCACTTCCAGGCTAATTTGCAAATCTCTCCTATGTTTCAGCTCTCTTACCATCACTCATATGTGCAGCGTGGGTGGGGGCTTCCTCATTCATGTGATGGAGGGTCCATTCTGCAGTGCTATAGCAAGTAACATGAAATAAATTAAATTTAAATTGCATTACTGCTCTAGAAAATGGGAAAAAACTAAGATACTGAGCACATAATTTGGCCAATTCATGAATGCCCAGCAGCCAATGACAAGGCGATCTTTTTGTTGGAATCCTCTCCTAATGTGAATCCTCTCCTAGGCTGAAGCCTACATTTATATGGGTAGGTAGGATCCTGTTGTAATTAAAACCACCCCGGGCTGATGGGTGGAGATAGGTTCCCAGCAAAAAAGGTCGCCTTGCCGTGACTGCTGGGCATGCATCGAGCAAAAGAAGGTCGCCTTGCCGTGGCTGCTAGGCATGCACCCAGCAAAACAAGGTCGCCTTGTCGTGACTGCTGGGCATGCACCCAGCAAAAGAAGGTCGCCTTGTCATGACTCCTGGGCATGCACCCAGCAAAAGAAGGTCGTCTTGCCGTGACTGCTGGGCGTGCACCCAGCAAAAAAAAAGGTCACCTTGCCGTGGCTACTTGGCATGCACCCAGAAAAAGAAGGTCGCCTTGCCGTGGCTGCTGGCCATGCATGAATTGGCCAAATTATGCGCTAAGTATCTTCCTTTTATCCTATTTTATACAGCAGTAATGCAATTCAAATTTCATTTATTTCATGTTTACATGCTATAGCGTTACAGAGTGCAACTTTGTTAGTTATGTATTTGGATGGCTACTCTTAGTATGCACCTGTTCACACCCATTTTCTTTTCAGAAGTGATGGTCAGTCTTTTGTTATTTATGAAGGGGTTCCTCCATCATTTACATGACATTTATCTATGGATTCCCCGTATATTCTCATATTTAGAATCCCCATATAACGAGTATTAATCCCATTTACAGACATCTTGTCATTTCTCCGTTTTATTGCTGTATTATCTATGTAGGAATAGTATCCTCTAATACATTTCATTTCTTCATCATTATTTTAGAAACAACTGAGCTGTCGAATCCTAACAATGGAATTAGTGAGATCCCGGAGATCCAAGAATCCGTAAGTATCATAGAGGGGGATGCGTGTGTGTCATCAGATCATGGGGTGTGAATGACTCGTCCAGTATTATCCCCCATACAACCATGGGACGTCTCTATTCTAAGTGTAGATGACCCTATGGTGTTAATTACATGTGAATTACAGGGAATCTGTCACCAGGTTTATGCTATTTGGTCTGAGAGAAGCATGATGCAGGGACAGAGACCCTGATTCCATGTGTTGATTACTTTACTCGGTGGAGCAGTTGTGATAAAATCACTATTTTTTTCTGCTGCAGAGCTCTGAATGCTGAGTCTTGTATAACCCCGCCCACACCATTGATTGGCAGCTTTCTGTGTACACTGTGCATAGGCAGAAAGCTGCTAATCAGTGGTGGAGGCAGGGGTACAGAGCAATAGGACTACCTGGCTAGACAGATAGTCTTCTAGTGATAATCTACTGATTTTATTGAAACAGCCACACACAGCCTAGTAAGTAACACATCACTGGAATCAGGGTCTCTGCCCCTACATCATGGTGCTTTCAGAATACATAGCAAACACCTGGTGACAGATTACCTGTAAGTCCTCCTCTGTGTGATCTCCCACATTATCCAGAATGTTATAGTAATGTATGATGACCGTTGCAGGGCGGCTCCAGGATTTTGTGGGCCCTGGGCGAAAGAATCTCAGTGGCCCCTTTAACACATACCACGATTCATGATGCACAGATACCGCAGATAAATATATATATATATATATAAATAAATATATATATATATATATATAGTACAAGCCCGAAGATTTCACTTCTTACATTACATGAGCGATATCTATTGTAAATTCCACAATAACTCAGAAAGCGGCGAATCCTCACAGCTCACAGTGCAGACCGGACAGTAATGTCCTCCACACAGTATAATGGCACCACATAGTCCTCTATACCGTATTATGAGCTCCATATATTGCTCCATATAGAATAATGGACCCCATAAAATGCTCCACGCAGGCTGTGCCCCCATATAATGCCCCATGCAGGCTGTGACCCCACACATAATGCCCCATGCAGGCTTTGACCCCCCACATAATGCTCCATGCAGGCTGTGACCCTCACATAATGCCCCATGCAGGCTTTGACCCCCCACATAATGCCCCATGCAGGCTGTGCCCCCCCCACATAATGCCCCTTGCAGGATGTCCCCCTCCCACATAATGGCCCATGCAGGATGTCACCCCCCATATAATTCCCCATGCAGAATGTCCCTCCCACATAATGCCCCATGCAGGCTGTGCCCCCCACATAATGCCCCATGCAGGCTGTGCCCCCCCACATAATGGCCCATGCAGGATGTCACCCCCCATATAATTCCCCATGCAGGATGTCCCCTCCACATAATGCCCCATGCAGGATGTCCCACCCCACATAATGCCCCATGCAGGATGTCCCCCACACATAATGCCCCATGCAGGATATCCCCCCCACATAATGCCCCATGCAGGATGTCACCCCCCATATAATTTCCCATGCAGGATGTCCCCCCCCACATAATGCTCCATGCAGGATGTCCCACCCCACATAATGACCCATACAGGATGTCACCCCCCATATAATGCCCCATGCAGGATGTCACCCCCCCATATAATGCCCCATGTAGGATGTCACCTCTCACCCCATATATTGGCCCATGCAGGATGTCACCTCTCACCCCATATAATGCCCCATGCAGGATGTCACTTCTCCCCCCATATAATACCCCATGCAGGATGTCACTCCCCCCATATAATGCCCCATGCAGGATGTCACCCCCCATATAATGCCCCATGCAGAATGTCACCTCTCACCCCATATAAAGCCCTATGCTGGATGTCACTCCCCCCCCCCATATAATGACCCATGCAGGATGTCACTTCTCCCCCTCATATAATACCCCATGCAGGATGTCACCCCCCTATATAATGCCCCATGCAGGATGTCCCCCCCATATAATGCCTCATGTAGGATGTCACCTCTCACCCCATATAATGCCCCATGCAGGATGTCACTCCCCCCCATATAATGCCCCATGCAGGATGTCACTTCTCCCCCCCATATAATACCCCACGCAGGATGTCCCTACCTCCCCCCCATATAATGCCCCATGCAGGATGTCACTTCTCCCCCCATATAATGCCCCATACCTCCATACATAAAAAAAAAATCAAATGCTCACCTCACTGCTCACCAGCTGTGGAGAGGTAAGTATTGTGCCGGCCGTGGTCCTGGGCAAGCATTGAGGGGGGGGGGAGCAAGGCCCGCCTACTCAGGGCCCCGGCACTTGCCTGGGTGTGCTGGGTGCTAGCGCCAGGTCTGCCCAGCGTCCGGTTTGTATCCTCCCAACATCATATCAGTGTAAATCATCTGGGACATAATATGGGGGGAGAAGTTTTTGCATCTGTAACTTTTTTCCTGCATCTTCAATAAATCAGTATTATTTCTTATTCTTTTATAGAGCGTGATCGATTCATTGGTTCCGGCGAGAAAGCCGCATATGACCGACTATGAAACTTCCAAACTCATCAGCAGTGGAAGTTTTGGGTGAGATTTCTGTTGCCATAATCCACATTTCTCAGGGTTCCCTATGACAATGCTTCTGCCCCTGCACTCTGCCATTCAGTGTTATCATAGGGAAATTATGTGATCTGTAGCAAATCAAACTGCAAGGAAAGTGATTTAAATAATATAATTACATATAATATAATATATAATAATATAATATTATTACATTCGCCTGTGCTAGACTCTCATCTGTTCTTATGCTGCCTCCTCCACCTGAGCTTTTCTGCTCTCCACTCTGATCTTTGTTTTGATGGGGGGGCTCCATTATGAAGCTGATCAGAGAAGTTGGCTACACATGGTCACATGAAGGGTGACACCATATTGACGTCAATGACATCTACACCCTCCACCATGACCATGTGGGCCCAATCACTGGCCTCAGCAGCAGAAGAGAGCCCTGGTGCACATTCATTTTGGACCAATTTTATTTGCACTAAATTGTATTTGGTCAGTTATAGCGAATCTGCCCAAAGAGAATTTCGATAGATTCTCGTATCTATAATGTGACCTGGGTGATGGCTCCGGCAGAAGTGGCATTGTGGAGACCTCGCATAGGTGATCTATGTAGTGCTATTTTATGTATTTCTAGATGTGGATTTATAGTGGCGGCCAGACTTCTAGTATTAAACATATGCAAATTGTCTCTTCTGAGAGGAAGCAAACTAGAACTCCACCTATAGGAAGTAGCAATCCTAAAAGTCAATATCGACCCTTTAACAAGCCTTGTCACATGACTTAGGATAATAGCCAAAACCAAAATCTCAATTTGCAGGAACTGTGTTCTGGGGTACTGCCCCTCTTCAGTGCAAAGTGTGAGATATGGTTTGACTGGGTGAGAGGTGTCTGACCGGTATCCAAGGGGTTGACATTTCTCCTTGCGGACATGAGGAGACTTTTAAGCCACAATGCTCCTCTGGGAAATAGGATTGCTACTTCCCATAGGTGGCACTAGGGTGCTAGTTCTCTTCCTCTCTGAAAAGAGACAATTTGCATATTTCCCAGAAGAGCATTGCAGCTTAAAAGTCTCCTCACCTTGACATGCTTAACATGGCTTTTTCCGCAAGGAGAAACGTTACCGCTTGGATCCCGGTCAGATGCCTCTTACCCAGCCAAACCATATCTCACACTTTGCACTGATGAGTGCTTGTACCCCAAAACATAGTGTCCGAAAATTGAGATTTTGGTTATGGCTATTATTCCATGTCATGTGATAAGGCTCGTTAAAGGGTCGATATTGACTTTTAGGATTACTACTTCCTATAGGTGGCACTAGAGTTCTAGTTCTCTTCCTCTCCGAAGAGACAATTTGCATATTTCCCAGAGGATCATTGAGGCTTAAAAGTCTCCTCACCTTGACAAGCTTAACATGTCACTCTCCGCAAGGAGAAATGTTACCAGGATACCAGTATTAAACATATAATGATTTCTATAGATGGATTATTAATAAGGATTTATTATAACCGATGGATTCTCCTTCTCTCCAGGGCCGTCTACTTAGTGCATCATAAAGACTCACACCAGACCTTTGCTATGAAGAAAATGGCTAAGCGGAACCTAAATACTGCACAGAGATTGGAATGGGCCTTTCTGGAGAGGGACATCTTAACATTTGCTGATTGTCCCTTTGTGGTCTCCATGCTCTGCTCCTTTCCAACTAGATCTCACCTGTGTATGGTCATGGAGTATGTAGGAGGTAAGACACATCTATTGTATTATATTCAGCCCATGTCTGCTTTCATCTTATCACTGCTCATATCATTAGGACATTGTTGGTTACATCCCCACAGAGCATTTACATAGGTTATCTACTACCAAGATGCTCGTAAATTCATTGATCTTGGTGCAGGGGCGCTATGGGGCTCATCAGTCGGAGGGGGTCTGTCGACGCTCAGCAGTGGGCAGCATCCCTCCACCTGTCATCACAATTTCAGCGGTATTTGCTTCTTCAAGGAGGTGGGGCTGGTGGGGGCAAAAATACTGAGTAGGTGGCTAGTAGGGGCCAAAATACTGAAAGGGGGCCGTATGACTAGATATGGGGGGACTGTGAATGCTGAGTGGAGGTCATCATATTAAGTGGGGTGCTGTGGGGGTCCTCACTCTGTATGGAGGCCCCCATTCTGTGTGGGGACATCATACTGAGTGGGGAGTTATGCGGACCATTATATTGTGTGAGGGACTGTGGGAACCATTATCCTGAGTGGGAGGGTTGCTGTGGGTGCCATCACACCGAGTAGGGGGTTGTGGCTGGCCTCCTTCTAAGTGGTGGCCTCCTTAGGAGGATTCACTGTGGGGATACCATACTCATTGAGTGTGGGTGTGGGCATTTTTGGGAGCATCATACTCTAAAATGGCCATAAAAGTTGTATTGCTGGTGAGAACACCAAGCTGCTTCAACAGGGATATAAATATATTTCTTTTTTATTTTTTAGGGTGGGGGGCAATTACAACTTTTGATATGGGGTCTTGTGATTTCTATGTACGCCACTATCTGTGTGATCTCCCCAGGATGTTTCCGCTCACTGCTCATTATACATCATAGTTATCTGCTCGTGGTATATCATGGTCATCTGCTGTATAAACCCCTCACTGGTCATATTTCCTTTCTTCTATAGGTGGAGACTGTGGGACCCTTCTAAGCACCAGGGGTCCTTTCTCTGTCCCCATGGCCCGCTTGTACTTTGCAGAGGCGGTACTTGCCGTGGAATACCTGCATAGTTACGGTGTGGTGCACAGAGACCTGAAGCCGGAAAAGTAAGTACCCCCGTAGTATAATAAAGTGGGGAAAGTTGTCATTTATTATCATTCAGTCTGTGAGGCTAAAACCATCTTCTCTTTTGCAGCCTCCTGATTACATCTACTGGACATATTAAAGTTACCGATTTTGGGATTTCAAAACTTGGTCTAATGATACCGAAAACCAACACCTACAAGGAATTAGCAGTGGACATCTCCAGAGAGTTCCAGGACCGTGAGGTCAGCATCACCTACAAGAACTTAGCTTGTTATTTGCAAATCTCATCACACTATTGTCTCTTCTCTACGTTCTTCCTTTCTAGAGAACTTTTCCACTAATATTTTATCTTCTGCATTGTGTTTTAACGATGATATCTTGTCATAATAATTGTTTCATCGATTCTCATCTCTATGTTCTGTTGGTTTCCAGTTCTGTGGCACCCCATGTTACATAGCCCCAGAGATCATCCTGAAAGAAGGCTATGGAAGACCTGTTGACTGGTGGTCATTGGGGATCATCCTGTATAAATTCCTGCTGGGATGTGTACCATTTGATGCTGATTCCCTCACTGAGCTTTATAAAAGGGTTGTCATTGGTGAGTAGAATAATCCGATCATTGCGTTGATTGGTTACATTTGTTTAGTTATTTCCTTTGCTTTATGTTACAGTCCAGTAAAGAGGTTTTATTTTCTGTAATTTTCTATGTAACAGGAGAACTAATTTGGAATTGTGATCGCGCTCCACCCCTGGATGCTCAGAATCTCATCACTGAGCTGCTCAGAAGAAATCCTGTGCGTAGACTTGGGACAGGTAACAGATATACTAGTATTAATATTCCCTTATTAGACCAAGGACATATCGCTCATGTCCATGAAGATCAGCATTTCTCTATCAGCTCATCTACTGTATTTCTAGTTCTCCACACTAAGACTTCCAGTTTATTTCCTTCATGTCGGCTCAGTTTTGTCATTAGTTAAGATTACGATAAACTGTTCAGATATGGAGCCATCCCTGACTATGTCCGCATCACTTTTGTTTTTCTTTTTCTAGGAGGAGCATTTGAGATCAAGGTTCATCCATTCCTGAGTGACTTGGACTTTGACAACATTCTGAGCCAGGAGCTGGAGTATGTTCCTCAGCTTGTTTCAGATGCAGACACCAGCTTATTTATCAGTAAGTAGAAGGAGACGTCATCTAGACTAAGCGACTGTTTGTCTCATCTTCCCTAATATGTGATCATCTGTTCCCATTAATATTAGTGATAAATAGTGACTGTGTTATACTGACAACCTCTAATAATACTTCATTACCTATTTCTTGTAGATCATTCTGATATAAACAAACATCTGGTCTCAAAGGATGAGGAAGGCACAAGTGAGAACAATGAGAGCCTTGACTTCCAAAATTTTACGTCATCTTCTGAAAAGCTTTGTAAAGTAAGTATGTGATTAATAAATCCAAAATATGTAAAAAAAATGTAAAACAACTCTAAAAGTACATAAAAAAAATATTTTATATCTTATTTTTATCCGTATTTAGCTCTGTATCATCACTACCAGGATGGTGAACAATGAGGATCCCAATGCCCCTCCAGAGTATACACCAGAAACCAACACAAACATCTCAGAAATGTGAGTAGATTATAAAGGGTCATTACTTCATTACTGGGAGTTCCAGGCTGATCTATGTACACAACACCAAATATAGGACATAAATATCAGAATATCAAATGCAGCATTCACCGCTTCATGGTTAACGGTCATTGTACTTTTGGCTTCAGAAAATGCAGAAGATAACAGCCCATAATTGTGGCAGGTCATGCATTTTTAGCACTGCCTACTCTGTAGGAGAGCTGTAGTATTACTTGCCAGCCATTCTTGGTAGTTGTGTTCTGATCCATGGAAGGTAGTTTTGAGCAGAAAACCTTCCCCACTATGACAGTCATATGTCCTATTAGGCCTTATAGTCAGTGTTCTTATAGTGAGACAACCCATTTTATACTGTGTTTACTTACGATTTACATGTTTTTCTTCTTCAAACAGGCAGAAAGAATCTGTTCCTGTATGTAATACAGACGATGCTGTTACCATCTTGCCACCCTCGTCCCCATTGCCAGGTATGTACATGTCTACAGCACCAACAATGTGAATGTTGACTTCAAGGCTCAAATATTTCCACATGGTTTTTCTGGTCTACTATGTTATCCATGTTTCATGGATCTCAGCTATGTTGACCATGGGTTCGTACTGTATCCCTATTTCCTTAATTTTGTACAGGAGTTTTTTTTCATGTATTCTGTATATTACGTTGCATCATCTATTAACCTAGTGAGATATAGCGACTGTGTTATACTGACACCCTCTAACAATCCTTCATTACCTATGTCTTGTAGATCACTCTGATGAAAACAACCATCTGATCTCAGAGGATAAGGAGGGCACAAGTGAGGACGATGAGAACTTTATCTTCCGAATATTTGCATCATCATCTTCTGAGAGGCTTTCTAAAGTAAGTATGTGATCGATAAATCCAAAATATGTACAAAAAAAGGATCTATAAAATTAAAAAGTATGTATATTTAATAACTTATTGTTATCCACATTTAGCACTCTACCACCACTAACGGGATGGTGAACAACGAGGATCCCAAGGCCCCTCCAGAGTGTACACCAGAATCCAACACAAACATCTCAGAAATGTGAGTAGATTATGGGGTCATTACTGGGAGCTCCAGGCTGATATATGTGCACAACACCAAATATAGGACATAAATACCATAATATCAAATGTAGCATCCACCGCCCCATGGTTATGGGTCATTGTGCTTTCAGCTTTCGGAATTGTTGGAGATAACAGCCCATAATTGTGGCCGGTCATGCACTTTTAGTGCTGCCCTCACTGTAGGAGAGATGTAGTATGAAATGCCGGCCATTCTTGGTAGTTGTTTTCCTCTCAGCTCTCTATAAAAGGTAGTCTTGAGCAGAAGACCTTCCCCACTATGACAGTCATATGTCCTACTAGGCCTTATAGTCGGTGTTCTTCTAGTGAGACAACCCCTTTTATATGGAGTTTACTTGAGATTTACATGTTTTTCTTCTTCAAACAGGCAGAAAGTATCTGTTCCTGTATGTAATACAGACGATGCTGTTACCATCTTGCCACCCTCGTCCCCATTGCCAGGTATGTACATGTCTACAGCACCAGCAATGTGAATGGTGACTTCAAGGCTCAAATATTCCCACATGGTTTTATACAATACTATAGGTCTCTTATGTTATCCATATTATGACAAAGCAGATCCTATAAGAATATATTGTTACTGATTTTTTTTTTAATTTTTCATCAGAATTTCCATCTCATGAAGAAAGAAAATCGGCAATAAATCTGAGTATGGAGCAACAAAACTCAGAAAATGGAAAAAATGGGAAAAAGAGACGAGGTAAGTGTGAGAATCAACTCCATGTTGTGTGATGTCAGTGAGAATAATTCATGTGGAGTAGATGTCATCTGTCAGTGATGGGATTGTCACATGTATGATTGCTGACAATGACCCCTGACCTCTGTATGATAATATTCCTCTGCCGTCCGGCCACAGTGACTGCACAGCATTATCATGTAATATGGAGTCCCATCACTTACATTATATTTATTTCTCTTCTCATAGGTTCCATCTTCCGCCGGATCTTATCATCCTGCCGGCGTGGATTATCCAGGGCTGCTCGCGCATTTGCATGCTGTCACTGTTGCCCTAAAACCATCTAAAAGACGGGACACCTAAGCATCCAGCGCCCTGAAGTCCAGCAGATCCATCATCACTGCTGGAGCTGTATAGAAGGACCTTCACCATCTACCTGTGGCCTTCTGACTGGTCAACCTGGACAAGTTTCAGTAACGCCTCTGTCATCGGGCTCCGCGGTATTCATACTGCTCGTCTGACGTGTCATTTACTGATCACCTGGTATCTGACCTCGGCTATCTTCCTGACTTTGATTTATTCTATTGACAATGTTCACGATTTTATTCATCCCATTATTAATTAAAAAAAAGTAAAATCTGTTACTGTTGCTCTGATTCCTTTTTGTCTTGAATTCACAAATACTTGTAACTCACTAATTGCTCTTCTTCCCACTAAATGTATTTCTCATTATCCTTAATGCAGCAGTCAGTCTCATATTTCTGTCCAGCAGTTACACTGGTGCCTCCACCCTGTACCAGTCATTACACTCATCCACAAACCTCTGCACCCTGCTGCACAGTCCTGCATCTCTACCATATCTACACTCCAATGAGCTAAGATTAACATCCTCCATAATCAGGACCTCCCACTCTCATGTCCAAGACATTTTCTCTGCTGCACCAGCTCTCAGGAGTGCACTACTGCAGGCAATCAGGTTCATTTCCACTATCAGAGATTTTAAGTGTGCAGTAGAAACAGATTATTTGTGGCAGGACTATCAAATCACCTCACTATTCTAAGTTTTTCCTACAGCACTCAGTAGCACTTAATATTTGTACATATACAGATAATGGTTGGTGACTGGTTCATGCAGCCTTAATTCCACAAAGATAGAAATAAAAGGTCAACATGTTTCATACATCCAAACCATCCTTAATCATGGCAGAAAAACATAATTTTAAGTTCCCACTATGAATATTTGGTGAGATATCACAGCTGTGTATTTTCACAGCACAAAGAACGCATCTTACAGATCAGCAAATCACAGTGTGCTGACGCTTAGTGTTGTAGTTTTGAACAACACCATTCATTTTATCATATAATGTGTTGAAAAATGAGAAAAAATGCCAGGTTTGGGCTCCTTCATTTTACAGTGTGTATTGTGTTGTAAAAACAAACTGACAAAATGATTCAGAGTCAGTAGTACGATTACTGTGATACCAAACTTATAAGGTTTATATATATATATATATATATATACACAGTACAGACCAAAAGTTTGGACACACCTTCTAATTTAAAGATTTTTCTGTATTTTCATGACTATGAAAATTGTACATTCACACTGAAGGCATCAAAACTATGAATTAACACATGTGGAATTATATACTTAACAAAAAAGTGTGAAACAACTGAAAATATGTCTTATATTCTAGGTTCTTCAAAGTAGCCACCTTTTGCTTTGATGACTGCTTTGCACACTCTTGACATTCTCTTGATGAGCTTCAAGAGGTAGTCACCGGAAATGGTCTTCCAACAATCTTGAAGGAGTTCCCAGAGATGCTTAGCACTTGTTGGCCCTTTTGCCTTCACTCTGTGGTCCAGCTCACCCCAAACCATCTCGATTGGGTTCAGGTCTGGTGACTGTGGAGGCCAGGTCATCCGGCGTAGCACCCCATCACTCTCCTCCTTGGTCAAATAGCCCTTACACAGCCTGGAGGTGTGTTTGGGGTCATTGTCCTGTTGAAAAACAAATGATGGTCCAACTAAACGCAAACCGGATGGAATAGCATGCCGCTGCAAGATGCTGTGGTAGCCATGCTGGTTCAGTATGCCTTCAATTTTGAATAAATCCCCAACAGTGTCTCCAGCAAAGCACCCCACACCATCACACCTCCTCCTCCATGCTTCATGGTGGGAACCAGGCATGTAGAGCCATCCGTTCACCTTTTCTGCATCGCACAAAGTCACGGTGGTTGAAACCAAAGATCTCAAATTTGAACTCATCAGACCAAAGCACAGATTTCCACTGGTCTAATGTCCATTCCTTGTGTTCTTTAACCCAAACAAGTGTCTTCTGCTTGTTGCCTGTCCTTAGCAGTGGTTTCCTAGCAGCTATTTTACCATGAAGGCCTGCTGCACAAAGTCTCCTCTTAACAGTTGTTGAAGAGATGTGTCTGCTGCTAGAACTCTGTGTGGCATTGACCCGGCCTCTAATCTGAGCTGCTGTTAACCTGCGATTTCTGAGGTTGGTGACTCGGATAAACTTATCCTCAGAAGCAGAGCTGACTCTTGGTCTTCCTTTCGTGGGGTGGTCCTCATGTGAGCCAGTTTCTTTGTAGCGATTGATGGTTTTTGCAACTGCACTTGGGGACACTTTCAAAGTTTTCCCAATTTTTCGCACTGACTGACCTTCATTCCTTAAAGTAATGATGGCCACTCGTTTTTCTTTACTTAGCTGCTTTTTGCTTGCAATAATACAAATTCTAACAGTCTATTCAGTAGGACTATCAGCAGAGTATCGACCAGACTTCTGCACAACACAACTGATGGTCCCAACCCCATTTATAAGGCAAGAAATCCCACTTATTAAACCTGACAGGGCACACCTGTGAAGTGAAAACCTTTTTCGGTGACTACCTCTTGAAGCTCATCAAGAGAATGCCAAGAGTGTGCAAAGCAGTCATCAAAGCAAAAGGTGGCTACTTTGAAGAACCTAGAATATAAGACATATTTTCAGTTGTTTCATACTTTTTTGTTAAGTATATTATTCCACATGTGTTAATTCATAGTTTTGATGCCTTCAGTGTGAATGTACAATTTTCATAGTCTTGAAAATACAGAAAAATCTTTAACCGAGAAGGTGTGTCCAAACTTTTGGTCTGTACTGTATATATATATATATATATATATATATATACAGTGTTTAGCATAAATCAGTACACCCAAATAGATTTGTCAGCAAACCTGTAGTTTCCTTTCAGAATCATCATTTTATATGGGATACCATACTACAAAATACTCTCGCAAATTTGAGCCATTGACTGCAAACAAGATTTGGTATTTTGCAGACCCCAAAAAAGTAATTTTCTTAACAAACTCATTCAAGATCATGTTTCAAAAATGAGAACATCCCAGTAACAGTCTTAAGAGAAAAGCTAAGTTTAGACAACAAAATTTTAATTAACAAGAACTGAACCACAGGTAAGTGTAATTATTCATTAAACAGATGTCCAGCAGACAGGTGTCTGTAAAAGGAAGTTACTTAATAAAGAAAACTCCTTCCCATTTCATGCTATCAGCAATGGCACCACATAGAAGGGAAATGTCACAAAACCTGAGAAAGAAAATAATTTCTTTGCAATAAATGTAAAGTCTACAAGAAGATCAGCAAAACTTTACTTATCAGTCAGAATACTGTAGCAAAAGTGATGCAAAACTATAACAAAGATGGAACTGCAACCATCTTACAGAGACGTCCAGGCCGACTATGGAAGTTAACACCTAAACAAAAGCGTCCTCTGATGAGAAGGGTAAGTGGCACCACATAGAAGAGAAATGTCACAAGACATTTCTGAGAAAGAAAATAATTTCTTTACAAAAAATGTGAAGTCTACAAGAAGATCAGCAAAGCTTTTCTTATCAGTCAGATGGAAGTTAACATCTAAACAAAAGCATCTTCTGATGAGAAGAAAATCGACAGGCAAATTCATTGCTATTAGCTGAAGAAGTAGAAAGCCAAACTAGGGTGAGTGTTTTCCATGACACGACACGGTGTACACTGCAAATGAATGGCATTCATGAGTGTCCTCCACAAAGGAAGCCTCTCTCCCTTAAAGCCCATGAACAATAAAAGTCCGTCTACAATTTGCCAGGGTCCATGCTTAAAACTATGAGGACTACCGGGACTCTATACTGTGTATGTGCATCTTATGTGTATGTCCGTATTTTATGTTTGTGTGCACTATGTATATGTGACGCGCCCTGGGCCTATGTGACGTAGCGTTGCGCACGCAGGGACTACCCGGAGCCGGATCTGATAGGGGTAGTAGTCTCGTGGCGGTGACCCGGTCCGTGCCCAGGGAGTCAGACTAAGTGGCGGTATATTAGCAGTAGATGTAGGATGACTACGCCACCCGTTGAATGCAGCTATGGAGCTGCCGCTGCAGGGCAGACCGCTGAGGCCGGTGGAAGGATGGTGCAGCGTGGATGGTATAACCCCCAACGGGAGGGGTATGGCCTCAGGGCAGCCGACGTGGAAGATGGGGGTAGCAGGAACCACTCAGAGACGATGCGGTGTAGTTCAGGGTCTTTACTGGTGACAAAGACAGACCCTCCCGGAGTACTTGCTAGCGATCGGGGCCTGGTCAGTCCTTGAGCAGATGGGATCTCCCCTGGCCAGGTGGAGTTGTAGGCCTTCCCAACTAACTGTACTCTTCTGGCTACCTTGCTAGAGGCGGGTAAAAGTAGCCCACGTCCCTGAGTGTACCGTGTGGTGCTCACCCGTATGGCCGGTGACTCGGGGCCTTCTAGTGCCTTCCGCTCCACGACGGCGGTGCTGGTCCCACGCGTGTGACCGTGCCTTCGGGTTTCTGGGCCAGAGGACTTGAAATCCCCTGCCGGACGGTTTCTGCTGCTGGGTAAGGGTTAGTCCCCACAGCCTCGGACTCCGGGTCCGGTGATAACTTCTCAGTCAGGGCGAGCTCTGCAGCTGCCAGCCCCTGACTCCTTGTAGCACTGCTCCCACAGAGCTTCTGTTGTTTCTTCCTATGCTGCTTCTCTTCTCTGTCTCTACTTCTGGCATGGCCCGGGAGCTGGGCCCAGCCGGAGCCACAGCTCCCTGTCCGCCCTCCTGGCTCAACTCTCCCTTTGAACTCTCTAACCCTGCCTCAGCCCCAGGTTTATATAGGGGAAGTCCTTCCCCTCCCAGGACTGGGCAGGAGGTGTGGCATGCATAGGATTCCTGACCAAGAGACCTCCCACCTGCTCTCAGACATAACATTGCTGTTACTGTGGAAACCAGACCCCTGGGGTGCCACATTCCCCCCTAGTGAAATTTAGTACTCCGGGACTAAACATACTTTTGTCAACATAACAAGGCATAAAAAAAAAAATAACATTACAATAAGGAAACACATAAAGACGGTCACGGCGTGTCCGCAACCGGGTGCAGTCTTTGAAGAAAACAAAGGTGTCCATTTCACCAAAACAGGGAGACGTAACCAGGTAGGGGTCTGTCCTGCCCCGAGTCCTTAACAGTCTTTAGTCCATCCTGGGTTACGCTCCACTAACTGTACAAGGATTCCCGGTAAATCCACCAAGGACTCCTAAAAATAACTAGAAACACATAATTATTTACAGGATATGGCCGCTCTCAGGCCTCGGCCAGTGGGGATAAGGATTGGCTGCTCACAGTCCTCAGCCTGGTAAGGGATAGGGACACACGGGGAACAATTCACTAATCCCAACGGGGACCATATTTTAATTAGCAGCAGTCCTTGTACCCTAACGGGTAACTATGTACAGCTCTTTATTCACGCTACTTCCCTTCAGCAGCTATGTCCTCTTTGTGCTCCCTCCTGAGGGTAGTCCTCAGACCCGTCCGGGTCCTCTTGGCTTTCCTCGTATTGGTAGTACTGCAGCTCCTCCTCGGTTAGCCGGGTTAGTATCTCTGCGACAGTCCTCCTCCCAGGTGGCCAGGACTTTACCTCCCTTTGGGCTGCCCCGGTTAATTGGGCCACCAGGATGCTCACTTTTTGCTCTTCTGTGAGGGGGTACACCTGGAAGAGGCTATCCAGCTTTTTTCTAAAGTCATGTAGGGTATGTGACTCCCCTGAGTACTGGGGTAGCCAGGCCGCTCCCGGGATATAGGGCATGGTGAAAGGCATGACTGCAGCAGCGGTGGCGCTGGCGGGGGTTGAGGCAGTGAAGCTCTCCTCCGTATCCGACATCTTCCTCCCCCCTAGTGGACCGTGGCCTACCTTGCGATGATCCTCTTCCGTAGGCCGCGGCTCCGCAGTGGATCGTCAGGGTTGAGGACCTCTCGTCGCGCTCCTGTGACGTCGGCGTCTGCTGGGCTCCTTCCAGGACCTTACGCAACGTCCGGACGTGAGGCGGGGCTTCAGTTCTCGCGGGCTTTTCGGAGTCCACGCCCCTCTTCTTCCCGCGCGGCGTCCTCAAAATGGCGTCCAACGGCGGGAAAACTCCACAGATGGCGGGAAGAAGGCTGAAGATGGCGCCGGATGGCGGGAAAACTTCACGGATGGCGGGAAGAAGGCTGAAGATGGCGCCGGATGGCGGGAATCTTCACCACAGGTAAGTTTTAAAAGTTTCTCTTTCAGGCACGCAGTACCCGGTGGTTGCGGGCACGAAATCCTGCCGACTACGCCAAAAGTTGACGCGCCCTGGGCCTATGTGACGTAGCGTTGCGCACGCAGGGACTACCCGGAGCCGGATCTGATAGGGGTAGTAGTCTCGTGGCGGTGACCCGGTCCGTGCCCAGGGAGTCAGACTAAGTGGCGGTATATTAGCAGTAGATGTAGGATGACTATGCCACCTGTTGAATGCAGCTATGGAGCTGCCGCTGCAGGGCAGACCGCTGAGGCCGGTGGAAGGATGGTGCAGCGTGGATGGTATAACCCCCAACGGGAGGGGTATGGCCTCAGGGCAGCCGACGTGGAAGATGGGGGTAGCAGGAACCACTCAGAGACGATGCGGTGTAGTTCAGGGTCTTTACTGGTGACAAAGACAGACCCTCCCGGAGTACTTGCTAGCGATCGGGGCCTGGTCAGTCCTTGAGCAGATGGGATCTCCCCTGGCCAGGTGGAGTTGTAGGCCTTCCCAACTAACTGTACTCTTCTGGCTACCTTGCTAGAGGCGGGTAAAAGTAGCCCACGTCCCTGAGTGTACCGTGTGGTGCTCACCCGTATGGCCGGTGACTCGGGGCCTTCTAGTGCCTTCCGCTCCACGACGGCGGTGCTGGTCCCACGCGTGTGACCGTGCCTTCGGGTTTCTGGGCCAGAGGACTTGAAATCCCCTGCCGGACGGTTTCTGCTGCTGGGTAAGGGTTAGTCCCCACAGCCTCGGACTCCGGGTCCGGTGATAACTTCTCAGTCAGGGCGAGCTCTGCAGCTGCCAGCCCCTGACTCCTTGTAGCACTGCTCCCACAGAGCTCCTGTTGTTTCTTCCTATGCTGCTTCTCTTCTCTGTCTCTACTTCTGGCATGGCCCGGGAGCTGGGCCCAGCCGAAGCCACAGCTCCCTGTCCGCCCTCCTGGCTCAACTCTCCCTTTGAACTCTCTAACCCTGCCTCAGCCCCAGGTTTATATAGGGGAAGTCCTTCCCCTCCCAGGACTGGGCAGGAGGTGTGGCATGCATAGGATTCCTGACCAAGAGACCTCCCACCTGCTCCTAGACATAACATTGCTGTTACTGTGGAAACCAGACCCCTGGGGTGCCACATATGCATACGTTAAAATGTGTATAGAGTATTAGCATGTGCAAATTTTATATGTGTGCCTAATATAAATATACATGGAAATGTATATGTAGGTGGTGCCTGATGGAGGGTGGGGGGCCCAGATCAGAAGTCCTGATTAAGGGCCCTTCACTGTCATTGTCTGCCCCTTATATAAACAGTAAAATCCTCTTTAATAACTGGACTTCCATTGGGGTGGACTTCTCATAGATGGCCAGTATGCATACTATATTGTGAATCTGGGCATCTCTCACAGAAAATCTGATCTGGATATGAGGGTGTCAACTGATTGTCACAGCTGACACCCGGTGCTATGTGCTGGGAGAGGTCCCGCACATTAACCCCCGCAATGCTGGGATCGAAGTCGTTCGCAGCATTGCGGGGGCAAGGGGAGGTGATCGGGATAGTCACCTCTCCTGCCGGCGTCCAGCAATGTGTGCCGCGGCTTCCCGGATGTTGCCATGATGACCCGATTCACTGAGGGGTGCAGTTTTAAGAATGGTGTCACTTTTGGGTATTTTCAGTCATAAAGACCCCTCAAAGTGACTTCAAATGTGATGCGGTCCCTAATAAAATGGTTTTGTAAATTTTGTTGGAAAAATGAGAAATCGCTGGTCAATTTTAACCCTTATAGCTCCCTAATAAAAATAAATTTGGGTTCCAAAATTGTGCTGATGTAAAGTAGACATATGGGAAATGTTATTTATTAACTTTTTTTGTGTGACATATCTCTCCGATTTAAGGGCATAAAAATTCAAATTTTGAAAATTGCAAAATTTTCAACATTTTCGCCAAATATCTGTTTTTTTCACAAATAAACACAAGTGATATCGAAGAAATTTTACCACAATCATAAAGTACAATATGTCATGAAAAAATATTCTCAGAACCAGGGGGATCCGTTGAAGCGTTCCAGAGTAATTACCTCATAAAGTGACAGTGGTCAGAATTGTAAAAATTGGCCTTCTCATTAACGTGCAAACCACTTTGGGTTGTAAAGGGGTTAAGGACTCTACTTGCATATACAGTCATGGCGGAAAGTGCTGGCACCCTTGAAATTGTTTCAGAAAATTACACATGTTTTATTACACGCATGTTTATTTCCTTTGTGTTTATTGGAACAACACAAAAAAACTGAGAAAAAAAAGGCAAATTGGACATAATTTCACACAAAACTCCAAAAATGGGCCGGAATACATATATATATTTTTGATGGGACAACACTGAAGATGCGACACTTTGATACAATGTACAGTAGTCAGTGTACAGCTTGTTTAACTGTAAATTTGGTGTGCCTGCAAAATAACTCAACACACAGCCATTAATGTCTAAACCGCTGGCAACAAAAGTGAGTACACCCCTAAGTGTGTTCTCAGCTGATGTTATTTGTGGGTTTTTCTTTGCATCCCGAACAATTTTCTTGGCAGTTGTGGCTGAAATTTTTGTTGGTCTACCTGACTGTGGTTTGGTTTTTACAGAGCATCTGATTTTCCATTTGTTAATCACAGTTTGAACACTGCAGACTGGCATTATCAATTCCTGGGATATCTTTTTGTATCCCTTTCCTGTGTTATACTCTTTTTGCCTCCCTTTCCTGTGTTATACAGTTCAACTACCTTTTCCCGTAGATCCGTTGATAATTCTTTTGCTTTCCCCATCTCAAAATCCAGAAACGTCAGTGGCTGGATCCCAGAAACTCACTCAGCTTTATGCACACACACTGATTACAAGCAAACAGGTCATAGGTGAGGATGTTACCTTTAGTAGCCATTCAAACCCATTTGTGTCAAATTCTGTGCATGTTATCAGGCCAAAATCATCAGGGTATGTAAACTTTTTGATCAGGATTATTTGGATGTTTTTGGTTGTCATTAGTGATGAGCGAGCACTAAAATGCTCGAGTACTCGTTGCTCGGGTCGAGCAAATTGAAATACTCGGGTGCTCAACCCGAGCAATGAGCCCAATATAAGTCTAGGGGAAACTTGAGCATTTTTCAGGTGGCTCCCCACGGCGGTCTGCAGAGGGCCTAAAAATTGCCCAAATCGATGGGAACTGTGCTCAAATGACATGTGAACAGCATGGGGAAGACCCCTGGAAGCATCTCTGACTCCCAGATCACTGCTGTCAACAACGTCGTCAGAGTATTACGCCACTTTTACGGCGTAAGGAACATCCTTTCCAGGGTGATGACTTGTATATAAGGCAAAATAAATAAACAAAAACACAAATACTCCTACACACCTTGGGCTATGTTCACACGTAGCATTATTGACACGTTTTTGCACTTTTGCATTGCTTTCAACCAAGACAAATGCATTCACCAGGAAATGTCATTTTAACATTTTACAACCTTATCTGGCCATGTGGTGTGTGACACATCATCAGACACATGCATACAGTGCTGAAAAGACATGGGAACAGCAAGGGGAAGACCTCTGGAAACATCTCTGAATCCCAGGTCACTGCCTAAATGTGTGCCCATCATAAGTGATCCTTGGCACATGCGAAGATGCCTCCCGCCATGCACCTGTCGTTGCAGACTTGCAACAATCACCGTCCACGTCCTTGTCCCACTGCAGTGTTCAGTTGTCCCTACCCCATTCCTTGGAATGCAAGCACAAGAATGCCGGCAGCCACCCACCCACAGGCTGCAATACTATACTGCCAAATTTTTTACAGCTGCTTGCACTTGAAATGTGGCCTTTTAGGCTCGTGGAGGCGGAAGCTTTTCATAACCTCATGCCGGCGGCGGCCGGGTGTCCATACTCGGTCCCCAGCCGCCACTATATTTCCCGGTATCGCCTCCGCCTTCCACAACCACGGGTCCAATAACATTACCCGTGCCCTCCCCAGTGCACTTACTGGGAAGGACCGCCTAACCACAAACACGTGGACAGGTGAATGTGGCCAGGGACGGTACGGAGCCAGTCCACAACTTTTTTTGCTAAGAGTTGTATTTAGCTCGGTGAAAGGACTGGCATAGAGGGAAACCGTATCTACCCTGCGTGTCATTTCTCCCAGAAAATCCTGTAATTGAGCTTGTTGCAGAAGCAATGGCAGCCCATCCAACATCAACTCGCACTTGTCAATGGTGCTTTGACACACACACATCTTTCTTTGCGCATTTAATTTCTTGGATACAGAGTTGGAAAATGGCCTGATCCGTAATGCGTTTTGAGAAATAACATGCATAAGCATGGCCGATCCGCATTAAAAAAGCAGCCATAGAGTGTCCAGGAACCTTCCCCCACACTTTTCTTAGCCAGGGCTGCTTTTCGGCAGGGTTGCACGGGCCCACCAGAGAACCAGAGACTCCTCCGGCGGGCCCTGGCTTCTCCTTCAGGAGAGTTCATAGTGCCGAGGTGAGGCCATGATGATGATAGAGGCCATCATCTGCTTAGTTTTCTGTTACTTGGAATGCAATTGCAAGTATGCAGCCAGCCACCCACCCACCCACAGGCCGCAACACTAAACTGACAGATTTCTGGGCAGCTCTTTGCACTTGAAATATGGCCTTTTAAGCTTGTGGAGGTGGAAGCTTTTCACAACCTCATGCAGGCGGCGGCCGGGTGTCCATACTTGGTCCCCAGCCGCCAGTATTTTTCCCGGTATCGCCTTCGCCTTCCACAAGCACGGGTCCCACAACATTACCCATGCCCTACCCAGTGCACTTACTAAGAAGGACTGCCTAACCACAAACACGTGGACAGGTGAATGTGGCCAGGGACGGTACGGAGCCAGTCCACAACTTTTTTTGATAAGAGTTGTATTTAGCTCAGTGAAAGGACTGGCATAGAGGGAAACCGTATCTACTCTGAGTGTCATTTCTCCCAGGAAGCCCTCTAAAGCTGCTTGCACTTGAAATGTGGCCTGAACATTACTGCTGGTACTTTTCTGTGGCAATTTTCTTGCCTCCTACCAGCCTGGAATATTTCCAGCAAACTATGGTACAACACCATGGTATTAGCACTGCCCCCAGTACCAGCAGCGAAGCCATCCTCAATTTCCTTCTCTGGAATTTTATTTGGTAGACTGAGTGGCTGCCAAAATAAATTTTCTCACAAAGGAGCTGATGATAGAGTGGCAGTAGGTTCAAGTTTCTCCAGCCTGTTAGATATTAGAGGGTGAACGGCAGCACATTGGATCAGTGGTTAGCACTGAAGTCTTGCAGCACTGGGATCCTGGGTTCAAATCCCAGCAAGGACAACATCTGCAAGAAATTTGTATGTTCTCCCACAGGGTTGGACAGTCCCACCAGAGAATTCTCTGGTGTGCCTTGGCTTCTACCTCAGGAGAGTTCATGATAGCGCTAACTTTGCAGCTGCTATGGGGCTCTTAAGCGGGTGAGAAAGGTTAGCCCTCAGAAACAAATCCTCTGGTGGGCAGAATGTTTTTCAATCTGAAACAGCTTCTCAGTGGGAGTTGTATTTCACAGCATGCCATATTCTTTAGCTCTGTGAAAGGACTGGCATATAGGGAAACCTTATTTACCCCGGTTGTCATTTCTCCGTCACCAGGTTCCGCCCATTGTAACACACGACCATGCCTGGCTGTATGTTCAGCGGTGAGAGCCACAGATCAAGCTGCTGTGTTACAGCTTTCAACAACTATGCAGCGCTGGGCGGTTTGTTAATTAAGCATTAAGCATGTTATCTTCAGCACAGCCTGCTGCTGTTTGGCCAAGGCAGTGCAGCAGTGCTGTCAGCTTGTGACTGATGTGGTCATTTCGGAGATGGAGGAGGAGGTGCATGAGCTGAACAATGTGATTACATTGAGGTTAAATTGGTGATGCTGTTTTTTATACTAAAGAAAGATCCTATTGTTATGTTTTTTTATGTTATTTTTTATGACAAATGCATTCACCGGGAAAAGTCATTTTAACATTTTACAACCTAATCTGGCAATGTGGTGTCATCAGACACATCCTGTTTTATTTATGATGGAGGGACTCTGAAAGTCATAAAGCCTATTTTTATAGGAACATCAGACGGCCCTTACTATTCTTAAAAGGCCAGCAGTCGGCCCTAGCTATTGTTAGAGAGCCATCAGAGGGCTATGCTTTGTTGTTCCCATTATTAACAAGTGGGTCTCCTATACTGTTATTGCGCATCCAGTGACTGCAAGGGTTGTCAAAAATTTGGACGCAACCTAATACCCCTTTGAAGAGACATAGAGGAGGGTCTCAGTAAAAAAAATGTTCCCATTATAAAGGAGCGGGTCTTCTATAGTGGTAATGCCCATGCTGTGACTGCAAGGGTGGCCAAAATTTTTGAATAAAACACTAACAATTTAAAGACACAAAGAGCATGGCCACAGTAACAAGGTACGACATGTTCCCGTTAGAAAGGAGAGGGTCTGCTATACAGTTATAGGGTATGCAGTGAATCCAACGGCTGACAAATTTTAGGAAAAACCCCACTAAGAATTTAAGGAAACACAGAGCAGGGCCACATTAACAAGGTACGACATGTTCCCATTAGAAAGGAGAGGGTCTGCTATACAGTTATAGGGTATGCAGTGAGGCCACCGGCTGACCAAGTTTAGGAAAAAACCCACTAAGAATTTAAAGACACATAGACCAGGCCACAGTAATGACAAATTCCCATTAGAAAGGAGAGAGTCTCCCATAGTGTTGGACTATGCAGTGACTGCAAGAGCTGCCAAAAATTTGGAGGCACTTCAATGGCCCTTGGAAGAGACGTGGAGGAGCGCATCATAAAAAATTGTTACCATTAGAAAGGAGCGGGCCTCCTATACTTGTAATGCCATGCACTAAGTGTATGGGCTGACAAACATTTACTCCTGGGGGGTATACATGAACATACTGTATAAAAAAATTTTTTTAAGGGCATCATAAAAATGTAGCGCCCCGAGGGCTCGACCGCTACAGGGGTATTGCACCTCTGCCAGAGGTGTGATATTCCACTCCCGGGTAAGGATGGAGTATGGACCAGGGTTCAGTTAGCTGCATACAGCACACTCACCCCATTTCCGAGGGACAGCTCAACGGTGCTCCCATTAGACAGAAATGCAGGCACGACAGACCATGTCCCTGGCTGGAGTGGGGAGGGGGTAGGAATACCCAGTGATGTAGGAGCAGATAGGGGTTGGTTCCTGAGCGTAGATAGGAGCCCACTGTTTGCTGGTCACCTGGGCTCATGTTCTAGAGGGAGGTATAAAAGGTGGGCACCATCTTAGAACAGTGTTCAGTCAGAGAGAAGAAGTGACGGAGTGGGGGCCTCTGCAAGGGGCTCTTCTCCGTAGGCGGGCCTAGCCTCTGAGGCCCAGCCAGCACAGAGAGAAGAGAAGAAGAGAAGTTCAGTGAGTGGAGTAAGAGAAGGAGTTCAGCCAGAGAGGGCTGACAGGGAGCTGTGGCTCAGTCTGGGCCCAGCTCCACGAGGCAGGCCTAGGGTGAAGGCCAGGAACAGAAAGGAACAAGAACAGAAAGGAACAAGAACAGAAAGGAACAGAAGAGAAAGAGAAAGAAAGAAACAGAAGGGCTCAGGAACAAGACGGCAGAAGGGACCCTAAGAACCAACGAGAATACAGGGTGAAGGGTCAGGCAGATTAAGGGTACCGGATCCCAAGTTGGTGGAGGAGAAACAGCCCTCAGCCAAAGACCGGAGGTCGTGATCATTTATTGGTGCGACACCTCATCAAACCTGCTAGGAAGGCACCATATAGGACAGCGGGGAACGGGAACCACATTTACCCGCACAAGTCCGCGGCAGCTGGACAAAAGTGGGTCACTGGTGAGGCAGGCCAGAGAAAGGATTGAAGGGGTCCTGTGTCATGCTCCTGAACTGCCTGGGGTTGACCGAGCCCCTCACCTGGTGGACGCAGCACGGCTCGGGCGGTCATTGCTGACAGAAGTGACCCGGAGTACATGAACTGTGAGTAAAAGACATTGGACTGCAGTACGTTGTCTGTGTACTCTTTCGCTCCTCCAGCACTAACGGCACTGGGACTCTCTGCACCATCACCCCCACCATCCACTACACTGCCCTGGGGCTGCACTCTTCCCGTGGGGAGTCACACTACCTCAGCTGCATACATCATCAGCCCCAGCGATCTGCCTTGCAACGGCGGTTCATAATAACCGCAATCCACGGGTGGCGCAGTCGGACATCACTTAGGACGGCTAAAGGACTACCACTGGTCTGACCACCCTGAGCCACGGAACCGGGTCGCCACTACTACCCCCACCGTCTCCCTATTGCCCGGCTCCGAGTGCCCCACGGCCCAGGGGCGAGTCAAACACCCTTAAAAAAAATTATGTGGGTGTTGCATCATGGACCACGGTCACCCTGGTGATATGGTGGTGGAGGATGAGGAGAAGGAGGAGGACAAGAGCAAATAGCCAAAATCAGGAAGCGTATACCCATGTGTGGGTGTGAAAAGGTGCATGGGAATACACCTCCCAAGAAAAGACACTGGATTTGAGTTTATGTTACGCTGCTATTGTAGCACCCTGAGGACTCGGCTGCTACAGGGGTATTGCACCTCAACCCAGAGGTGTGGTATTCCACTCCCGGGTAAGGATGGAGTGTGGAACTGAGCTTAGTAGGCTGCATGCACTACATACATCCCATTTCCGGGGGACAGAACTACGGTACTCCCACCAAGTATATATGTGCAGGTACGACAGCGTCTGTCCCTGGCTGGAGTGGGAAGGGGGGTGGAACATCCCAGTAGTGTAGGGGCAGATAGGGGGAGCACTCTGGGTAAAGCTAGGAGCTCATTGGGTGCTGGTCACCTGGGCTCACACATAGAGGGAGTATATAAGGTGGGCACCATCTTAGGACAGGGTCTTTTTAGGAGCTGAGGAAGAGTTCAGCCAGGAGGGCTGACAGGAGCTGTGGCTCCGTCTGGGCCCAGCTCCAGGGCTAGGCCTGCAGTGAGGAGAGAGGAAGAAGGAAGGCCCAGAGTGGAAGACAAGAGGGAACCCTGAGAACCCAGAATTAAGCCAGAAGGGTGAAGGGTTGGCGGACACGGGTACCGGAACCCAAGCTGGTGGAGGTCAATCATCCTCAGCCAGGAACCGGAGGTCATGGTCAAGATTTGCCACGACCCCCACCAAATCCACCAGAAAGGCACACCAAGTATAGGGTCAGGGAACCCAGAGAAGGTTTAACCACCAAGAGACCCGAGGGAGCCGGCCAAAGGTGGATCCCTGGTGGGGACGGCCAGGAGAAAGAGAGGAGAGAGGGAAGCTCAGGACCACGCTCCGGAACTGCCTGGGGGTTGGCCGAGTCCAGGACCTGGTGGACGCAGCACGGCTCGGGTGGTCACTCAAGGCCAGAGTGACCAAAGGAACACCCGTGAGTTAAAAACCCTGAAACTGCATCCCACGTCTCTGACTCTCCTTTCTACACTACAACTACTCCCATCATCCGCATCTGCTGCCCTGAGGCCATACCCCTCCCGTTGGGGGTTATACCACCACGCTGCACATCCTGATACACCTGGCCTCAGTGGACTGTTCTGCAGCGGCGGCTTCAAAGCCGCACTCAACGGGTGGCGTAGTCGATCAAGTTAACATCTACTGCCATAGACTGCCACTTAGTTTGACACCCTGGGCACGGACCGGGTCACCGCCACAAAGACTACTACCCCTATCCAGATCCGGCTCCGGGTATCCCCTGAACATGGCCCAGGGGGTGCGTCAACTTTGGCGTAGTCGGCAGTATTACGTGCCCGCAACCACCGGGTACTGCGTGCCTGAAGAAAAGTTCACATTTACCTCAAAAAGAAGTCTCCCGCCGGTTCCGGAGGGTCCCCGCCATCGGACGCCATCTCGGATCGTTTCCCGCCGTTTGCCAGTCATCTGCAGTCTTTTCCCGCCATCCACGGAGTTTCCCGCCACTGGGAGACGATTCCCGCCATCTGAGAAGATTTCCCGCCCTGGCAGAGCGGACGCCATTATGGGCGTGCCAGAGGGTGGCAAGAGGCCACCTCCCATCGTGGGCCAGGTCCAAGAATGGCGCCAAAAGCGGAAACCGCCCCCACCAGCAAAGACTGTAATGATAGAGATGTCCATCAGCGTGAGGGGACTGCCCCTGGAACTGACAATCACCGAGTTGCCCCGGGACCGCCCTCAGTATGGGCGGATACAGAACAAAAGAGCGAGGATGGGTGCAGCCTGGAGGAGTCTGGAGAGGTCGCACCCGGAGATGGAGGGAGAGTCAGGCAGCACCGACCCTGTGGTCAGGAGCCTGTTGCAAGCAACCACCCCACTAGGCCTGGTGGAGATCCTGGCACAGCTCCCCCAAGACCGGGAGCGTGCACAGACCGCGCTGGAGGGCCTCGCACGGAGGATGGCCCGGGTGCAGCGAGAATCGCTGACTGAGTGGAGTAGGGAGATGGCCCAGCAGGCTGGAACCCGCCAGCGGAGCACGCCACCCGAGACGAGGAGTCTGACCGCCTCTGAGGATGGTGCAGGAGGAATGAAGGCCGGAGACGATGCCGAGGAAGGAGCTGAAGAGACGGAGGCAGGTAAAGGGGACGTCACAACCCCAAGCCTAATAACCGTGAACCTGCCCCAGCTCCCCGTCGCAGAGCCCGAAATTCCCCCTACCGTGCCTGTCGCTGCACCGCCACCGTTCCCAGCTAGGCCTCAAGCGGCAGGAGCCGCGGCCACGCCCCCTGTGACGTCACGCGCCTCAACCCTGAGCGCGGCCAAGCAGGAAATGCCACCGGCCTGGTCGCAGGGCCGAGTACCCCCGGGCGCCGCAGACCCAACAGCGCCCTCTACCTCCACTAAGCCACCGGCCTGGTCGCAAGGTCAAGTACCCCCGGGCGCCGCCGTCTCCACGGTGCCCTTTACCTTCAGGGTGCCCCAAGCCTGGTCGCAAGGCCTGGAAGACCCGGGCGCCGCTGCCACCACCGCACCCTCAACTTCCACAGTGCCGCACCTGGGTGAAGACCTATTCGCCCAACACACTTGCCCGGATGGGCAGCCCTTTGTGTGGCCACCGGAGTACTACCATCTCCGACTCCGGAAGGAAGGACCCCTGTGCGAGCCCCTGATTCCGGCTCCGGCGCCTGTCAAGATCACCCCACTCTCGTTGGAGGAGGCGCAGTTCGCGTGGGACCCCACTGGAGGAGACCTCATCGGGTTCACTCAAGAAACCCGGGCGGCCGCAGCTGAGCGTGCGGAGTGCTGCCGGCAGCAATTGGAGGTCTTCGACAGGGAACGGAGAGAGAGGCGGGTCCGCGAGGAGCGGCTGCAAGTACAGAGTGCAGAGCAGAAGAGCCGGACCCGACGGAACCCCCGTGCAGCCCATGGTCCCCGTGCCACCGGGACTGTAATCAAATTCCAACTGCAGCATGGTTGGGGCTTCATCCGGGACCACCGCACCCCCGGCGACGTCTTTGTGACCCGCAGGGACGTCGAGAGCCATCTGCCGGAGGGACACAGAGGTCGTGACCTATACCTGGGTGACGAGGTCACCTTTACCCGGCATCAATGTGCCAAAGGACCCTACGCCCTTCATGTACACCGGCTGACGGAGGAAGAGCTGCGGTGTGAGGAAGGACAAGAGGACCCGGACGGGTCTGAAGCCTACCCGCGAGAAGGAGCAGGAGGACGTCGTTACTGAAGTACGGTAAAGTGGAACTGTAAATAGTTACCCGTAAGGGTACAGGAACTGTTGCCAGAAAAGTATAGTCCCCGTTGGGACAAGTGTGAACTGTTACCCGTGTGTCCCCTATCCCTTAACAGGCTGAGGACTGTGAACAGCCAATCCTTATCCCCACTGGCCGAGGACTGAGAGCGGCCATAACCCCTTGTATATAGTTGCGCTTCCTAAGGCGCCCCCTACCGGTTTTATAGGAAACTGTGTTTTTTCTAAAAGAGACTGTTGCACTTTACCCAGTCACAAGTTGCACCGTGGCCGGAGGAACAAGAATGTTTACAATGAAAAGTTTATTATGAAAAAGTTTTATGCTGCTGATAATGTATATAATGTTTTATATGTTTATGGATGTTATGAAAAAAATTGTATGTTTTGGTATGTTTTTATTCTTTTACAGCCCGAGGACGTGCTGTGATTTACCAGGGGGGAATGTAGCACCCTGAGGACTCGGCTGCTACAGGGGTATTGCACCTCAACCCAGAGGTGTGGTATTCCACTCCCGGGTAAGGATGGAGTGTGGAACTGAGCTTAGTAGGCTGCATGCACTACATACATCCCATTTCCGGGGGACAGAACTACGGTACTCCCACCAAGTATATATGTGCAGGTACGACAGCGTCTGTCCCTGGCTGGAGTGGGAAGGGGGGTGGAACATCCCAGTAGTGTAGGGGCAGATAGGGGGAGCACTCTGGGTAAAGCTAGGAGCTCATTGGGTGCTGGTCACCTGGGCTCACACATAGAGGGAGTATATAAGGTGGGCACCATCTTAGGACAGGGTCTTTTTAGGAGCTGAGGAAGAGTTCAGCCAGGAGGGCTGACAGGAGCTGTGGCTCCGTCTGGGCCCAGCTCCAGGGCTAGGCCTGCAGTGAGGAGAGAGGAAGAAGGAAGGCCCAGAGTGGAAGACAAGAGGGAACCCTGAGAACCCAGAATTAAGCCAGAAGGGTGAAGGGTTCGCGGACACGGGTACCGGAACCCAAGCTGGTGGAGGTCAATCATCCTCAGCCAGGAACCGGAGGTCATGGTCAAGATTTGCCACGACCCCCACCAAATCCACCAGAAAGGCACACCAAGTATAGGGTCAGGGAACCCAGAGAAGGTTTAACCACCAAGAGACCCGAGGGAGCCGGCCAAAGTTGGATCCCTGGTGGGGACGGCCAGGAGAAAGAGAGGAGAGAGGGAAGCTCAGGACCACGCTCCGGAACTGCCTGGGGGTTGGGCGAGTCCAGGACCTGGTGGACGCAGCACGGCTCGGGTGGTCACTCAAGGCCAGAGTGACCAAAGGAACACCCGTGAGTAAAAACCCTGAAACTGCATCCCACGTCTCTGACTCTCCTTTCTACACTACAACTACCCCCATCATCCGCATCTGCTGCCCTGAGGCCATACCCCTCCCGTTGGGGGTTATACCACCATGCTGCACATCCTGATACACCTGGCCTCAGTGGACTGTTCTGCAGCGGCGGCTTCAAAGCCGCACTCAACGGGTGGCGTAGTCGATCAAGTTAACATCTACTGCCATAGACTGCCACTTAGTTTGACACCCTGGGCACGGACCGGGTCACCGCCACAAGGACTACTACCCCTATCCAGATCCGGCTCCGGGTATCCCCTGAACATGGCCCAGGGGGCGCGTCACTATCATTCGGTGGTGTTGAGAAGTCTGGCCCAATCCAGCCCTTGTTCATTTTTATAAGAGTGAGCCTGTCAGCATTTTTAGTTGACAGGAGGATGCGCTTATCAGTTATAATTCCACCAGCGGCACTAAAAACCCGATCTGATAAAACGCTGGCAGCAGGGTAGGCCAGGACCTCCAAGGCATAGAGAGCCAGTTCATTCCACATATCTAGCTTGGATACCCAATATTTATAAGGCACAGAGGAATCACGGAGGACGTTGGTACGGTACGGCAAGGTACTCCCTCAGCATCTTCCCAAACTTTGCACTCCTTGTGAGAGTACCCTGCGCCTCAGGGCCTGTGCGATGGGAGGGTCTGAGAAAACTCTCCCAGAACTTTGACAGTGTTCCCCTGCCTCTGCTGGATTGAAGTTGTGTCTCTCTCGCCTGTACTCCTTGGTTGTCGAACGAAGTGTGCCCTCTGCCTCCAGCGTTTTCAGATGGGAATTTTTTTAATAGGTCCGCAACAAGGGCCTTCTGGTACTGCCTCATTTTTGTACACCTGTCCGCCTCAGGAATAAGAGATATAAAGTTCTCCTTGTAGAGTGGGTCTAGAAGTGTCACCAACCAGTAATGACCTAAAATTTTGAGAATGCGAGGGTCATGGGAAAGGCAGCATAACATAAACTCAGCCATGCGTGCCAGACTACTAACAGGCAAGACTTCCGTGTCCTCACCAAGAGGATGACTGACCATGCTCTCCTCCTCCTCCTCTCTGTCCTCTGGCCATCCACGCTGAACAGACGGTATGACAGCTGTGCAGATAGCACCGTCTATAGTGCATGAAACTAGTTCCTGTCCTTCCTCCTCCTCCTCTTCCTCATTGTCACCCAATCCACGTTGGGATGAGATGAGGCTTGGCTGTGTGTAATCACCCTGTATGGTTAATTGCTCCATCTTGTAACATACCTGGCGGCGTCCTTGCATGGTGGTCCATCTCCCACTGTGCAAGAGGGCGCACTTGATCTCCTGTCCAGAATGTCTCTCTGGCTTCCCTCCATGCTGTCTGTTTGTGTCTGTTTCTGCTGCTTAAGGGCGGCGCCCGATCACTTCCTGCCTTTTGTACCTGCTGTGGGTCACACCCCTTGTGCGTCCTCAGCCTATTGCTGTCTGTCACTTGGTATATAGCTCAGCAGCTCCCTTCTATCCCTGCCTGAGCATAGTGTTTCCTTCAGTGTGTGCTTGCACTCTGAAGGTGCCAGGTCCCGTCTCTTGTCTCCTGCTTTTTGTATCAGTTCCCGTGTCTGAACTGAGTCCTGTATGTCTCCTGCTTTGCGGTATCAGCTCCCGTGTCTGAACTGAGTCCTGTATGTCTCCTGCTTTGCGGTATCAGCTCCCGTGTCTGAACTGAGTCCTGTATGTCTCCTGCTTTGCGGTTTCAGCTCCCGTGTCTGAACTGACTCCTTTCTGTGTTCTCTTGTCTGTCCTGTCTGAACACGCTCCTAGCCTGTTCCTCTCGCCTTCTAGTGGCCGATTTCCTAGACCCGCTCCTGTGTCTGGTCTGTCCTGTCTGAACACGCTCCTTGCCTGTTCGTTCCGCCTTCTAGTGGCCGATTTCCTAGACCCGCTCCTGCGTCTGGTCTGTCCTGTCTGAACACGCTCCTTGCCTGTTCGTTCCGCCTCTCTGGGGGCCGTATTCCCAGACCCGCTCCTGTATCCCTCTGCAGTGTCGGTCTCCTCCGTACACTCAGTTCCAGTCTGAACTCTCTCCTGTCCTTTACCTGTTTTGCCTCTATGTCCGTTCCCTTCCTTTTTCTGCAGAGTCTGAACTCGTACCTAACTCCTGCTTATTGTCTCTGCAAGTACTGTGTGAGTATCTGGCTCTGTCTTTCCCTTCCTGTCTGTTCCGTGTGAACAGAGCCCTGTCCTCCCTGCTCAGCCTTGTCGGCACTCTAGCTGTGCTTGCCTGTAACCCTCTGCCTGTATTGTTCCTGAGTCCCGGTGTGTACTGGGTCCTATCCCGCCTGTGTTCCTACCTGCTAGTGCCTCCCTGTCTGCACTCTAGCTGTGCTTGCCTTTACCCCCCTGCCTGCATACCCGCCTGCCTGCATACCAGTCTGTGTGCCAGCCTACCAGCCTGTTCCTGTATTCCCCTGTGTGGGTCAACAGCCGTGTCCGGGGTCTGTCCTGGAGTAGCACCTGGTCCCTCTGCTCGGTTCCTCCTTGGTGCACTGGCGTCGTATGCCGTCGTGCGACCCTGGTCGGATCGGGTGAATACTTAGTCACGCCCCTCCAGGCATTCACTCTCCGGCACGGTCCAGTGGAATCACTACCAATCCCACGCACACGCCGCTTAGCCCGGGCGTGTGCATAACAGCATGCTCAGGCCATGGTTCCCATTGAGCCCCACGGCCTTCGCTCTTTGAGAAGTTTTTCCAGCGAATACATGCATTAAAATAAAATAAATAAATTTTTTCCCCCCTTTAGCTGAGTTCCAGGCGAGTTACGCACCCGTCCAGATGGATCTATCAGCCCTCGTTCCTGCGGATCCGCCACGTTACTATGGGGATCCAAGACAGTGTCGTGCATTTGTGGAGCAATGCATGCTACACTTTAAGGCCTACCCTCTCTATTTTCCTTCCGATTGGGCTAAAGTGGCCTTTATGATTGACTACCTAGCGGGTGATGACTTGAAATGGGTCACCCCCCTATGGGAAGCATGGGATCCTGTCATCCTTGACCTGCAGGCCTTCCTGGTGGCCTTTCGTATGGTCTTCGAGGACCCTAACTCTGAAGCCCCTGCTGAAGCTTCACTTCCCAATATCCCGGAGCAGCCCCGACGGGTAATGTGTGTGGGTAGCGCAATAGTCCTCCAGCCCAATGAGACTACTGCCCACCCAGAATCCTCACAGGGTGACTACGCTTTCCGGAATACTTCTCTCAACCTCAAGAGGCAGCCCAGACGTGCTAGACTTAGAGGCAAGCCGTCACGCCAGGGTCTGTCCTCCCTGAGACCTCCTGACCCCAACCTTGAAGTCCCTACTGAAGCTTCATCTCCCTGTATCCCGGAGAAACCCCAATGGGTAATGTGCGTGGGTAGTGCACCAGTTCTCCTGGCCGAAGAGACTTCTGCCCATCCAGACTCCACACAGGAGAACTTCCTGCACCCGGCATCAGATGCTTCTTTCTCTTTAACCGGTGTGCATGTCCAAGGATGCTCCAAAGCTGTGGTTACCTCAGAGTCTGTGCACCTCTACTACCTGGCGGAGGATCCCCTGTTGCCTCCTGAACCCTCCGGGATACCACTCGATGACAAATGGAGAGAGACTTCTCTACACCCGGTACTCAATACTTTGTCCGCTTCGTCCTGTGAGCCTGACAATGGGTACCCCAAAGTGGTAGTTACCTCCGAGTCTCTACACCCCTCCGACCAGGCGGAGGATCTCCAGTTGTCTCCTGAACCCTTCGGGGTGCTACCTGGTAGCGAAAGGACAGAGACTTTCCTATACTCTGTACCTGATACCTCGCTCGCTTCGTCCAGTGAGTCCAACTTAGTGTACTCCGAAGCAGAGGTTACTCCTGAGTCTCTACACCCCTCCGACCAGGCGGAGGACCTCCAGTTGTGTTCAGAATCCTTCGGGGTGCCACCTGGTGGTGAATGGACAGAGACTTTCCTATATCCTGGATCTGATACCTCGCTTGCTTCGTCCAGTGAGTCCGACCTAGTGTACTCTGAAGCAGAGGTTACCCGTGAGTCTCTACACCCCTCTGACCAGGCGGAGGACCGCCAGCTGTCTCCAGAACCCTTCGGGGTGCCACCTGGTGGTGAATGGACAGAGACTTTCCTATACTCGGTACCCGATACCTCGCCTGCTTCCTCCAGTGAGTCCGACCTAGTGTACTCTGAAGCAGAGGTTACCCATGAGTCTCTACACCCCTCTGACCAGGCGGAGGACCGCCAGCTGTCTCCAGAACCCTTCGGGGTGCCACCTGGTGGTGAATGGACAGAGACTTTCCTATACTCGGTACCCGATACCTCGCCTGCTTCCTCCAGTGAGTCCGACCTAGTGTACTCTGAAGCAGTTGTTTTCTCTGAGCCTCTGCACTCTTCTGACCCGGCGGAGGACCTCCAGTTGTTTCCTGAATCCTCCGGGATACCACCAGATAACAAAGAGACAGTGACTTTTCCTCATTATGTACGTGATAACCCGTCTATTTCTTCCTGTGAGCTTGACAAGATGTACCTCGAAGCAGAGATTACCCTTAAGTCTCTGTCCCCCTCCAACCCAGTGAACGACTGGCCCTCGAATTCCCTGCGGAAGATTCTGGCAGGCCTGAAGAAGAGGGGGCGTAAGGGGGGAGGTACTGTAACATACCTGGCGGCGTCCTTGCATGGTGGTCCATCTCCCACTGTGCAAGAGGGCGCACTTGATCTCCTGTCCAGAATGTCTCTCTGGCTTCCCTCCATGCTGTCTGTTTGTGTCTGTTTCTGCTGCTTAAGGGCGGCGCCCGATCACTTCCTGCCTTTTGTACCTGCTGTGGGTCACACCCCTTGTGCGTCCTCAGCCTATTGCTGTCTGTCACTTGGTATATAGCTCAGCAGCTCCCTTCTATCCCTGCCTGAGCATAGTGTTTCCTTCAGTGTGTGCTTGCACTCTGAAGGTGCCAGGTCCCGTCTCTTGTCTCCTGCTTTTTGTATCAGTTCCCGTGTCTGAACTGAGTCCTGTATGTCTCCTGCTTTGCGGTATCAGCTCCCGTGTCTGAACTGAGTCCTGTATGTCTCCTGCTTTGCGGTATCAGCTCCCGTGTCTGAACTGAGTCCTGTATGTCTCCTGCTTTGCGGTTTCAGCTCCCGTGTCTGAACTGACTCCTTTCTGTGTTCTCTTGTCTGTCCTGTCTGAACACGCTCCTAGCCTGTTCCTCTCGCCTTCTAGTGGCCGATTTCCTAGACCCGCTCCTGTGTCTGGTCTGTCCTGTCTGAACACGCTCCTTGCCTGTTCGTTCCGCCTTCTAGTGGCCGATTTCCTAGACCCGCTCCTGCGTCTGGTCTGTCCTGTCTGAACACGCTCCTTGCCTGTTCGTTCCGCCTCTCTGGGGGCCGTATTCCCAGACCCGCTCCTGTATCCCTCTGCAGTGTCGGTCTCCTCCGTACACTCAGTTCCAGTCTGAACTCTCTCCTGTCCTTTACCTGTTTTGCCTCTATGTCCGTTCCCTTCCTTTTTCTGCAGAGTCTGAACTCGTACCTAACTCCTGCTTATTGTCTCTGCAAGTACTGTGTGAGTATCTGGCTCTGTCTTTCCCTTCCTGTCTGTTCCGTGTGAACAGAGCCCTGTCCTCCCTGCTCAGCCTTGTCGGCACTCTAGCTGTGCTTGCCTGTAACCCTCTGCCTGTATTGTTCCTGAGTCCCGGTGTGTACTGGGTCCTATCCCGCCTGTGTTCCTACCTGCTAGTGCCTCCCTGTCTGCACTCTAGCTGTGCTTGCCTTTACCCCCCTGCCTGCATACCCGCCTGCCTGCATACCAGTCTGTGTGCCAGCCTACCAGCCTGTTCCTGTATTCCCCTGTGTGGGTCAACAGCCGTGTCCGGGGTCTGTCCTGGAGTAGCACCTGGTCCCTCTGCTCGGTTCCTCCTTGGTGCACTGGCGTCGTATGCCGTCGTGCGACCCTGGTCGGATCGGGTGAATACTTAGTCACGCCCCTCCAGGCATTCACTCTCCGGCACGGTCCAGTGGAATCACTACCAATCCCACGCACACGCCGCTTAGCCCGGGCGTGTGCATAACACATCTTATCATGCTCCGCCTGCAATGCATCATCTTTGATTGTGAGCAGAGAGCGTTTCAGAAGACAGAGAAGCGGGATGGTGACGCTAATTATGGCGTCATCGCCGCTCACCATCTTGGTGGAGTCCTCAAAGTTTTGGAGGATGGTACATATGTCTGACATCCACGTCCACTACTGAGGTCTTATGTGTGGAGTCTGAACTGAATACCGATAGCCTTTTTGATGCTGGTACTCAACAACTGCCCTCTTCTGCTCACAAATCCTTCCCAACATCTGCAATGTAGAGTTCCAACGTGTGGGGACATCACACACCAGTCTGTGAGCCAGAAGCTGCAAACGCTGCTGAAACACTGCAAGGGCAGCGGAAGCTGTAGCTGACTTTCTAAAATGGGCACACAGGCGGCATACTTTAACAAGCAGATCCGGCAGCTCCGGGTAGGATTTGAGTAACCGCTGAACCACGAGGTTAAGCACATGGGCCAGGCATGGTACGTGTGTGAGCTCGCCTCGCCTCTGAGCCGCCACCAGGTTCCAGCCATTGTCACACGCGACCATGCCTGGCTGTAGGTTCAGCGGTTTGAGCCACAGATCTGCCTGCTCTTTCAGAGCTGTCCATAACTCTTCAGCATTGTGTGTTTTTTCACCTAAGCATATTAGCTTCAGCACAGCCTGTTGCCGCTTGGCCGAGGCAGTGCTGCAGTGCTTCCAGCTTGTGACTGATGTGGTCATTTCGGAGATGGAGGCTGAGGAGGAGGAGCAGGCTGAGGAGCATGAGGTTCAGGAGCTGTAGACCGTGGGGGCAACCCTGATTGACCTAGGGCCTGCAATCCTTGGCGTCGGGAGGACGTGTTCCGTCCCAAGGTCCGACTGGGTCCCGGCTTCCACTATGTTAACCCAGTGTGCCATCAGCGAGATGTACCGTCCCTGCCCACAAGCACTTGTCCACGTGTCCGTGTTTAGGTGGACTTTACCGGTAACTGCGTTGTTGAGGGCACGGCTAATGTTTTGGGACACTTGCTTGTGTAATGTGGGGACGGCACACTGGGAGAAATAGTGGCGGCTGGGGACAGAGTACCGAGGGACGGCCGCCGCCATCAGGTTGCGGAATGCTTCTGTTTCCACAAGCCTAAAAGGCAACATTTCGAGCCAAGCAGTCGTGAATTGTGAGAATTTAGTAGTGTGGCCTGTGGGACGTTGGCTGCATATTTGCGCTTGCATTCCAAGTACTGGAGTATGAACAACTGAACGCTGCGCTGGGACAAGGACATGGACGTGCTTCCTGATGCTGCTACTTGAGAGTGTGCAATGACAGGAGCAGGGCAGGAGGCATCTTTGCATGCACTATGGACAGGGGATTGACTTGCATGCACAACAGCAGAAGAAGCAATGGTGCCACCTGTAGACACTGTTCCTGGACCCTGGTGTTCGGCCCACAAAGTCGAGTGCTTTGCTGCCATGTGCCTCATCATGCTGGTGGTGGTCAGGCTGGTCGTTTTGCCACCCCTGCTGATGCTGGTCTGGCTCGTGATGCAAATGGCCTTTTTGGAGTTATCGGCAGAGTCTTTAAAAAACAACCAGACTCGGGAAGACCTAACAGTTGTAGTGGCAACTTCCTTCATGTTGGTGTTACGGGAAACGGTAGCCTGCCTTCTGTCTGCGGCCACCACACTGCTTCTTCCTGCCTGTTGGGGTGCTCTGCCTCCCTCCCCCTGTGTGCTGCTGTCCTTGCTCTGCATGTCCTCCTGCCAGGTTGGGTCAGTTACTATATCATCCACCACCTCGTCTCCCACTTCTGCACCCTGGTACTATTCCTGACTTTCTGTCAATTGTGTCTCATCATCGTCCACCTCTTATGACAGTTTCCCACCGTCGCCTTCGTGTGACCGTGGCTGCTCAAATATTTGGGCATCGCTACACGTGATCTCCTCTTGCCCCGCTTCAAGTGGACCGGGAGAGAGGCCCGAATCTATAAATGGAAAAGTGAACAGCTCTTCAGATTGTCCAAGTGTGGGATCAATTGTCTCTGGGTACTCGGCATGGTGGGAGGAAGGAGGATCAGGGTGAGGAATATGAGGTCCAGACTCATGGCTACTGAGACTTGACCGTGTGGAAGACAGGGTGGTGGTGGTGGTGGTGGCTAAGTGACTGGAAGCATTATCCGCTATCCAACCAACAACCTTTTGACACTGATCTGGGTTCAATAGTGGTGTGCTGCGGTCCCCTAGAAATTGGGACAGGAAGGTCAGGCGAGAAGATGTGGGTGTTTGTTGTGGCACAATTTCGGCTTGCCCACGGCCTTGTCCTCGGCCTCTGCATGCACCATTACCATCACGTCCAGTTCCCCGTCCCTTGCCACGTGCCTTGCCCATTTTAAATGGAGGATAGTATCTTCCACGCTCACTACAAATGATTGAGTTTGAAGCGAAGTTATATGTGATCGGTGTGATGGAGAAAACAGAGTTTTAAATACCTGGCCTGTAGGTAAGTAGTGTGAACAGCAAACTGCTGTGAATTGCTTCACTGACACACTGAAAAAATGGAGGCCAGAAATGGCAGTATTTTCTGACAACGTATATGTGATCTGTGTGACGGAGAAAACACAGTTTTAAATAGCTGGATTTCTAGCGCTCTAATATGGAAAGGACCTGGCTGTATTCTGCAGTGCCAACAAGCAAATGGTGCAGAAAAACGGTGTTCTCTGGATTGCTTTATAAGCAAATAATGAGGATTAAGATCCAAAGAAAAGTATTCCTCGCCCCTGAGACCTGGGCCTTTGTATAGAAATATCTAACAGCAGCAGAAGGCAGAATTAGAATGGAGCCTCTTGTGCTATATGCACTGCAGTCTGCTATATACACTGCCTGCCTGCCTATTTACACTGCCTGCCTGATATCTCTGCAGATGGATTAGTCCTCAGAAGGACTGTTTGTTGAGATGGATATGTGTAATGTGCGGTTTTTCTCACTACACTACCTAATGCACGATCAAATCTCTCCCTAACGCAGCAGCAGCTCTCCCTACACTGTCTGATCCGGAGTGACTGTGATGAGCATGGCGGTGCCAGGTCAGATATAGACCTGATGACGCTGTGCAGCCAGCCAATCACTGTAATGCCCACAACCAACATGGCTATGGCATTACAGTGCATGGCAGGCAATCCCTGCATGTTCATTGGCTCTGTAAAGAGCACCAAACATGCAGGGATGGGTCCCGACTTCCCGCCCGACCAACCCGGAAATACTCGGTGAGCGCAGAGCATCTCGAGCAGTGAGATACTCGGGCGAGCACCGAGCAGTAGCGAGCATGCTCGCTCATCACTAGTTGTCATTAAGATTTAAAAAGAGAAAACACAGAAATGTGACAGTAAATGGCTTCACCCAACCAATAACCATGAGTGGAGAAAAAGTGTTTTTGTTATCATTCATTTTTTCTGAAACAAGGCCAAGAAAGGAAAAATTCTGCCGGGGTATGTAAACTTTTGAGCAGAACTGTATATGCGCCAGCCCCAGTGTCTCCTATTCTATGTACTCCAGCCCCAGTGTCTCCTATTCTATATACTCCAGCTTCTTCTGTGATGTATATGCTCTAGCCCCAATGTATCCTGTGATGAATATACGCCAGCCCCAGTGTCTCCTATTCTATATACTCCAGCCCCAGTGTCTCCTATTCTATATACTCCAGCTTCTTCTGTGATGTATATGCTCTAGCCCCAATGTATCCTGTGATGAATATACGCCAGCCCCAGTGTCTCCTATTCTATATACTCCAGCCCCAGTGTCTCCTATTCTATATACTCCAGCTTCTTCTGTGATGTATATGCTCTAGCCCCAATGTATCCTGTGATGAATATACGCCAGCCCCAGTGTCTCCTATTCTATATACTCCAGCTCCAGTGTCTTCTGTGACGTAGCTAATGTAGCCCTAATGTCTCTTATGCAGAGGCGTCGCATGATAAAGCAGTGGGACACAAGCTCCCTGCCCTATCACTATCTCTTTCATATGCCACAGATCGCCATAGGCCTGCGGTTAACGAGATGTCAGCATACTCACGGAGGTGGCTCGGTGACATCATTGCATCGCTCTGCTCTGCTGTCCCGCCATGGAAGAGGAGACAGAGGCCGTGATGTAGGGAATCAGGATTAAGTGAGATATTTTTTTAAATGATCGGGCAGTGGAGCCATCCTACTATATATCTGGAGTAGTGGGTCCATCATACTACATATGGAGTAGTGGGGCCATTATACTATATGTATGTGGGGCAGTGGGACCATCATAGTATATACAGGTGCATCTCACTAAATTAGAATATCTTCAAAAAGTTAATTTATTCCAGTTCTTCAATACTGTTTCAGTATGCTCCACAATCATGAGGAAGACTGCTGACTTGACAGATGTCCAGAAGGCAGTCATTGACACACTCCACAAGGTCCTAGAGTTCCAATTTTCATTTGGAAATCAAGGTCCCAGAGTCTGGAGGAAGAGTGGAGAGTCCACAATCCAAGCTGCTTGAGGTCTAGTGTGAAGGCTCCACAATCAGTGATGGTTTGGGAGGCCATGTCATCTGCTGGTGTAGGTCCACTGTGTTTTATCAAGACCAAAGTCAGCACAGCCGGCTACCAGGACATTTTACAGCACTTCATGCTTCCCTCTGCCGACAAGCTTTTTGGAGATAGAAATGTCATTCTCCAGCAGGACTTGGCCCCTGTCCACACGGCCAAAAGTACCAATACCTGGTTTACACACAACAGTATCACTGTGCTTGATTGGCAGCAAACTCGCCTGACCTTAACCCCATAGAGAATCTATTATTGAGAATCTATGGGGTATTGTCAAGAGGAAGATGAGAGACACCAGACCCAACAATGCAGATGAGCTGAAAGACAGCTTTTTGTATTGAAGAACTGAAATAAATTAACTTTTTGATGATATTCTAATTTAGTGAGATGCACCTGTATATGGAGCAGTGGGACTATCATGCTATATATATGGAGGAGTGGGGGCATCATACTAAATATAGAGCAGTGTGTGTGTGTCACCCCAGGCCTGGATGCCACAAACAATAATCTGTTTCTGAAAGCAGGAGGGAGGTCCCCTGGTTAGGGACAATTAGCATACAGCACCTCCTGTCCCAGGCCAGCAGGGGGAGCTGGCTGCCCCTATAAAAGCTGGAACTGGGGGCAGGGTTAGAGAGAACTGGAAGACCTAGCTCAGGAGTGAGACTAGTCCCAGAGAAGGAGGGACAGTTCAGCTGTTGCTGAGGAGTCCGTGAGGCAGAGGAGAAACTGCAAGCCAGGGACAGAGGCGACGAGAGCCGGTCCTGGCAGAGAACCAATCTACTGGACATTGGGGTCCGAGGCTGTCAGGGTTACAAGCCCAGCAGCAGAGAACCAAGCTGCGAGGGATTTCAGGTCCCTTGGCCTAAGAAGCCTGGAGGCTCCGCCACACAGAGGGACCAGTACATCGAGGAGCAACAAACAGGTACCCAAGGCCTGAGTCGCAAGCCATACAGGAGAGAAGTACACGGCCAGCTCAGGGACGTGGGCTATTACACCACGAAAAGGGGGATAGTCAGAAAGAGCATAGAGAGAACGGTAGGCCTACACACTCACCCTGACCAGTGGGGCTCGCCCGATTGCTCTCAGACACCCAGGCCCATTCCTAACCGGTACTGTTGGGCCATTAATAATATCTACAATAAAGACCCTGAACTGTTTGAAGCGGACTCTGAACTCTTACTATTGCGGCCTGCACTATCACCCCCAACATCCACCTACACTGCCCTGAGGCTACACTCTTCCCATGGGGAGTTATCCTACCCCTGTGCTGCACACCAACACCAGCCTCAGCGGTCTGCCTTGCAGCGGCGGTTATCTCCAACCGCAATCCACGGGTGGCGTAGTCGGACATTCAAAACACTGATAAATAGACTGCCACCATATGGTCTGACCACCCTGAGCCACGGGATCGGGTTGCCACTACTACCCCCATCAGCACCGTACACTAGAAGGCCCGGTTCCGGGTACCCCACGGCCCAGGGGGGGAGTCAGCTTTGGCGTAGTCGGCAGAATTGTGACCAACCCGCCACAAATGGGTATTGCGTGCCTGGAAAAGACTCTATACATATCTGAGTGAAGTTTCCCGCCATTTGGGGCCATTTCCCTCCAATCGGAGCCGTTTCCCGCCATCGGGCGCCATCTTCGGGACGACGCGCGGGAAGAAGAGGGGCGTGGACGTCCAAAAACGCGTGAGACCTGAAGCCCCGCCCTACGCTGAGACGCTGCTCAAGGTCCTGGATGGAGATCCAGCGGATGCCGACGTCATCACCGAGCAACGCAAGGTCCTCTCCCAGAGCATCGCGAGGGAAGCCGCGGCCTACAGAAGAGGATCGCCAGAAGGTAGGCCACGGTTAATTAGGAGGGAGGAAGATGTCGGACGCGGAGGGACCCTCTACCACCAGCGTAGCCGCTGCAGCTGTGATGCCGTTTTCCATGCCCTATATCCATAGGCGGATTATAATGAGGGCAATCCGGGCGACCGCCCAGGTTCCCGAGCCTGCAGGGGGTCCACGGCTCCAGGCGGGGTGTCTAATGCCGGATTGCCCTCATTATATGTGCGGGCCGCCGCGGCACATAGCGGTAGCAGTGGCGGGAGGGGGGGGCTTGGACTGCTCCCCCAGCAGCGGCCACCGCTACTTCTTCATCGGCCGGGCCAGCACTGCAGCAGTTAACTTCCCTGTGCTGGCCCGGCCGCGTCACTGCTAGGAGACATGGCCCTGTGCGCGGCTGTGTCTCCTAGCTGTGACGTCACACAGTGCGCCCCGGCCTGCAGTGCTGCACCGGAAAAGAGAGAGAGCAGGCAGGAGGAATTGAGCTGGGGGATGGTGAGTGTGTGTGTGTGTGAGCAGATGTGTGTGTGGGCAGGTGTGTGTGTGTTTGTGGGCAGGTGTCTGTGGGGGCAGGTGTCTGTGTGGGCAGCTGTGTGTGTGTATATGTGTGTGTGTGTATATGTGTGTGTGTCTGTGTGGGCAGGTGTGTGTGTGTATATGTGTGTGTGTGTGTGTGTGTGTGTGGGCAGGTGTCTGTGTGAGCAGGTGTGGGTGTGTGTGTGGGCAGGTGTGTGTGTGTGTGTGGGCAGGTGTGTGTATATGGGTGTGTGTGTGTGTTTGCGGGCAGGTGTCTGTGTGGGCAGATGTGTGTGTGGGCAGGTGTGTGTGTGTGTGTGGGCAGGTGTGTGTGTGTGTGTGGGCAGGTGTGTGTGTGTGTGGGCAGGTGTGTGTGTGTGTGGGCAGGTGTTGGTGTGTGTGTGTGGACAGGTGTGTATGTGTGTGGGCAGGTGTGTGTGTGTGTGGGCAGGTGTGTGTGTGGGCAGGTGTGTTTGTGTGTGGGCAGGTGTGTTTGTGTGTGGGCAGGTGTGTGTGTGTGTGTGTGGGCAGGTGTGTGTGTGTGTGTGTGTGGGCAGATGTGTATGTGTGTGGGCAGGTGTGTGTGTGTGTGTGTGTGGGCCGGTGTGTGTGTGTCTGTGTGGGCAGGTGTGTGTGTGTGTCTGTGTGGGCAGGTGTGTGTGTGTATATGTGTGTGTGTGTGTGTGTGTGGGCAGGTTAGAAAGTCTTGCCCTGTTGAACACTACACCTGACTTGAGGCCACCACCTTTTGGTTGTCCAATGTTCTTGCTTCTCTAGGGCTCTTCTCAGATATTCATTATACCAGCTCCCCAGAATACCAAAGTTAGGGTGGGTGACCGCGAGCCCTGGTGGTGGTCATAACTGCGGCCACCCAGGGGCAATACTCCATAACAACAATCCCCTGAGGTGGTGTAGGATGTAAGGACCTATTCACACTACATTCAGCGCTGCATTCAGGTCTTTACACAAGGCTTACAACTGAATCCCTGAAATTCAGGATTGTGCTGTCTGAAATGAGACATCTGAAAGCAGAGAAAATGGAGCCTAAAGATTCAGACTTTAGCCTCGGTTTGCCTTTGTTCAAATCAATGGCTATGTCAAGGCACATCTGAATGCCATTTTTCAGGGATTTAGATAGAAGCCTGGAAAGAGGAGATGAATGCATTGCAAAATTCAGTGTGAATAGGCCCTTATATCTGGAGTCTTGATATTGATGCCACAAGCATTTTACTTGTTTTTAACTTAAAAAAAAAATACACACACACAAATTATACACACACACACACACACTATACATACACACACAGTATACATACACACACATTATACACACACACTATACATACACACACACAGATGTGTATGTGGGCAGGTGTGTGTGTGTGGGCAGGTGTGTGTGTGGGCAGGTGTGTGTGTGTGTGATGTCTGTCTGTTTGTGTGTGTGTGTGTGTGTGTGGGCAGATGTCATTGTGTGATGCCTGTTTGTATGTATTTTTGTGTTTCAAATGTGTTTATGCGTGTCTGTATATGTTTGTGTGTGTGTATGACTGCATGCGGCCTCCTGCTGAGTATAGTTGGCGCCGTGCGGCCTCCTGATGTCTCTGGGGGGGCTCCGTGCAGCCTCCCGCTGTGTATAGATGGCTACGTGCGGCCCCTCGCTGTTTATAGACGGCGCCGTGCGCCCCCCCGCTGTGTATAGATGGCTATGGCTACGTGCGCCCCCCGCTGTGTATAGATGGCTACGTGCGGCCCCCCGCTGAGTATAGATGTCGCCGTGCGGCCTCCTGCTGTGTATAGATCGCTACGTGCGGTCTCCCGCTGAGTATAGATGGCGCTGTGCGGCCTCCTGCTGTCTCTGGGGGGAGCGCCGTGCGGCATCTATACTCAGCAGGAGGCCGCACGTAGCCAGCTATACACGTATACTCAGCAGGAGGCCGCACGTAGCCATCTATACGGTGCCATCTATACACAGCGGGAGGCCGCACGGCGCCATCTATACACAGTGGGAGGTCGCACGGCGCCATCTATACACAGCGGGAGGCCGCACGGAGCCATCTATACACAGCGGGAGTCTCAGTGTTTTGCAAGAGCAGTCAATAAATTCTGCTTGACTAATTCTGAGCACCATAAAGTCTGGTTCGCTTCTAACCTGCTGTCTTCATTTTCAGCTTGCTGAATTCTAACTCATTTACTGTCATTCGAGACGATGCCTTTGCTGGTCTCTTTCACCTTGAATACCTGTAAGTGCTCCACTTAATGTCATATTTTTGATTCTGTTCTTCTTCATCTTTTGGCATGTGCAATTGTATGAGCAAGTATTCATATGAATTTATGACCTACTTAAACCTTGGAGGACCTTAAATTTTATTCAATCAATTTTTTTTCCAGTTTAAAACTATGGGACATATATGTGCCTTGGTCCTCAAAGGGTTTTTAAAGGGGCTGCAAACATAAATATGAAAAAAATAATTCAATTAGTGCTTTTTGTGTTTATTTAATTTTTATTTGAAGTCCATTTTTTTTATATACCTTGAAATTAAGCTCTACCCCATGGAATGAAGCCCTACCTACATGACATCTGAGAGCTACATGGATCCCGCTTGTGTGGTGCCTGTCCGTCACTACTATTCAGTTTTAGGGTCCACTCACTAAGCCATATATTCTCTCATGCAAGAGAATAGGGCCGCAAGAGAATAGGGCCAATTAAGCTAATGACACTCGGCTCAAACTCTGTCAGAGCTTCAACTGAGTGTGATCCGATTCTCTCGCAGCACAGATATGGAGAAGATGGAGAACTTACTTTCTCCATCTTCTCCATAGTCTCTGTGAGTGTTCATCGGACTGCACTTGGATGACATCCGAGTGCAGTCCAATGTTTTACGTGCACCCATAGACTTGTATGGGTGCACATGGTCCGAATATCGAATGAGATTATTTTCTCATGCCAATAATCGCACTGTCCCATAGTATAACATAGAGCCGAGTCCTATCCGATAAAACATCACATAGCATTCGGCCGTGTTATACGACAGTGTGAGCGAGCCCTTAGAGTCAAGGAATATTTACATGCAGATGATGATATTACTCTCCAAGTGTATATTTTTTTAGGCGAGTTCATAGTAAATGCTTTGCATTTTTGACATGTGATCAACTAAAGAGCAAGAAAGATTTAGGACCTCCCCTATAGAGAAACGAAAAATAGTTTGGAGGACTTGCATGTCCTTTTTATTTATTATGAGAAAATCATAAAAGATCCAGTTTTTTAACCATGCTGTGACTTTCTGCTGAGGGAGAGGGAGAGAGCTGCCCTATTCAGAGTCTGTAATAAGACCTGCTGACAAAAGTGTTGAAGATACAGTCTAATGTGAATTAACAATAAAAAAAAGTTAATTTAACAAATGGCTTGTATTTTTTTTAATACAAACTTTTTTGTCTTTACAGCTCTTTTAAAGGGAATCTGTCATCAGGTTTTTGCCACCTAATCTGAGAGCAGCATAATGTAGGGTTAGAGGCACTGATTCCAGTAATGTGTCACTTACTGGGCTGCTTAGTGTTGTTTTGATAAAATCATTGATTTGTCAGAAGGTAATTATCACTAGATGACTAGTAAGTTCTGTAGGACCCCACCCCCATCACTGATCAGTAGATTTCTGTGTACACTGAGCATGGGCAGAAAGCTGCCAATCAGTGGTGTGGGTGGGGCTATACAGAGCGCAGCATTCAGAGAGCTGCTAGATCTGCAGCAGATAAAACGGTGATTTTCTCAAAATGGCAACAAGTAGCTGAAAAAGTGACACATCGCTGGAATCAGGGTATCTGCCCCAATATTGTGCTGCTCTCAGATGAGGCAGCACAATTAATATTATGCCAAATTAATTTCCTGTGAACTATCACATGATCTATCACAGGGGATCATGTGACATGTCACGTGATAAATCAGGTGTGTGGAGGGGGCCCGCGCCTTCTAAACTGCCCGGGGCCCTTGCTACTCTTAATCCACCCCTGCCTATATCCCCGGAGCGGCCTGGATGCCCAGTATGCCGGCGAGTCGCATACCTTGGGCGACTTTAAAGAAAGGCTGTATAGCCTGTTCAAAGTTTATCCCCTGACAGAAGAACAGAAGGTAAGCATACTGATAGGGCAGTTAACTGGTGCGGCCCAGCGGGAGGTAAAGTCTTGGACAGCTGAGGAGAAAAGGACTGTAAGGGGGGTTCTGACCCGTCTACGGGACACCTTTGATACCCGTACCTCAGCAGAAATCAAAATGCGGTTCTATGGATGTAAGCAGCGAGCTCAAGATAGCATCCGAGATTATGCCCTAAATTTACAGGAAGCCTTGGGGGCAATTAAGCAAGCTGACCCTGGCAGCGTGCAGGATACAGATAAACTATTGACTGACCAGTTCATAGAAGGTCTGCTGTCCAGCGCCCACAGAACCCAGCTGCGCCTCATGGCCCTACAGAACCCCGATTTGACTTTTGCACAGTTCAACGATAGGGCCATCCGGGTGCTCCGAGAACCTGCACCGGGTGGCGCTGTAGCTTCCCGGCGCCCTGCCATCCCTTACCACCAGGGGGCGGCGCCCTATCCCGCAGACCTTGTGGGGGCTGATGCGCAGGCCCTAAATCCATCCCCGCCTGCAAACCTGCACCATCAGGTCCAAGAACTAACAAAGAGTGTTGCTGCATTGTCCAGGACCGTACAGTCGTTACAGATGGACCCGTCAGGACCAATCAAGCTGGCTTCCAGTCCGGAGGATGTCCCGTGGCGTCGACGGAGGAGGATCCCGTCGTTCAGAGGGAGGCCCGCCGATCATTACACTGAGGATGGACAGCCGATTTGCCGCCGTTGCAGCCAGCCGGGACATGTAGCCAGGTACTGTACTTTAAATGGGTCCGACCTGGGGCAAAGGGCCAACCCCCAGGCATAAGGTCATCAGGCCCATCTAATTGGCGTGATAAGTAGGTAGGGGAACACCCGGTTTTACCCGTAGTGCTGGACGGTATCCCCATGAGTGCACTGCTGGACACCGGGTCCCAAGTGACTACCATCCAATATGTACTTTTCAAGCAGTACTGGAGTGACACTGATATAACTCGTTATCCAGATGATGACTTGAGCATCATCGCCAGCAATGGTCAACCCGTGCCGCAGGTGGGGTTCAGAGAGATGACCATTAAGATTGGTAAAGTTGAACTGCCGGCACAGGGAGTGATCATTGTGGACATTGACCGTCGAGAAAGTCACCCTAAAATAACCTTGGGTACTAATGTGATTGAAAATTGTCTTTCAGAAGCAATTGTAATTTTGCAGCAGGTGGCGATGAATGTGAGCTCCAGCCAGCAAAGGGTCCTCCAGAAGGAGATAAGAGCCCTGATGAGATGGCAACAGGTAGAACTGTCTGGTGGTGAGATCGGTAGCGTGAGGAATGGATGAGCGACCCGTTCCCCATTGCCATGCCCCCCAAAAGTGAAATGATCTGGTGTCGGAATGCAATCGGGTTAAGAGGGAGAGACTACCAAGCCATGGTAGAACCCGTGTACTCAGACAGCAGGCCCACCATTTTGACAGCCCAGGGGGTGGTCGATGTCCGCCATGGAAGGGTGCCCGTCTGGATCTTAAACATTGGGGAAAGGGAAGTACACTTGCCTTGGTACGCTACACTAGCCAAATTGTATACTGTTGAACACAATGCTGTCAGGGCCATGGAACCCTTGCCTCCATCTCCCCAAGCAGAGGGTAATGGTTCCCAGAAACCCAAGGAGGACTGGTGCCAGAAACTCCACGTGGGTGCTGACTCCACTCCCTTGCACCAAAAACAAGGAGTCTACCGGGTGGTTCAAGAGTACGAGAGAATCTTTAGTAAGCACCCGCTAGACTTCGGCAGAGTGAAAGGGGTAGAACACCACATCCCCATGGGGAGCCACCCACCAATAAAAGAAAGATACAGATCTGTACCACCCCGCACACTATAAGAACGCAAAGGGCATGCTGAGAGAAATGAAGGAAGCCGGGGTCATTAGAGACAGTTGTAGCCCCTGGGCAGCCCCCTTGGTTCTGGTAAAAAAGAAAGACTGTACTATGAGAATGTGCGTGGACTATAGAGAAGTCAATCGTATCACCCATAAAGACGCATACCCGTTGCCTAGAATAGAGGAGTCTTTGGTCGCACTAAATTCAGCTAATTTCTTCTCTACTTTGGACCTTACTAGTGGGTACTGGCAGGTTCCTGTGGCAGAGGCTGATAAGGAGAAGACCGCCTTCACCACCCCGATGGGATTAAGTGAATTCAACTATATGCCGTTCGGGCTCTGCAACGCACCCGGGACCTTCCAGAGGCTGATGGAATGCTGTTTAGGGCACCGAAACTTTGAGACGGTCCTACTTTACCTGGACGACGTGATTGTCTATTCGAAGACTTACGAGGACCATCTAAAGCACCTGGCCGAGGTGTTCGATGCCCTGGCAGGCTTTGGCATGAAAGTGAAACCCTCCAAGTGCCATCTGTTAAAGCCGAAGGTACAGTACCTGGGACATGTGGTGAGTGCAGAAGGAGTAGCCCCCGACCATGACAAAATCACGGCAATAAAGAACTGGCCAAGCCCCTCTAACATAAAAGAAGTGAGGCAGTTCCTCGGGTTGGTAGGCTACTACCAAAGGTTCATCCCCAGGTTCACCAAGATGGCAGCCCCTATGCAGGACCTCCTTATAGGACAATCTAAGACCAGAAGCCAAAAGCCACCCTTCAAGTGAGACAAGCCGGAAGAGGAGTCCTTCCGCCAGCTGAAGATGGCCCTCACGGGGGATGAGATCCTGGCCTACCCTGATTATGACCAGCCTTTTATCCTCCACACAGACGCCAGTAATGTGGGGCTGGGAGCCGTACTGTCACAGAACCAACAGGGCAGAGAAAGGGTGATCGCGTACGCCAGCCGGAAGCTGAGGCCCACCGAGAGAAACCCGGAGAATTACAGCTCCTTTAAGCTGGAGTCCTTGGCAGTGGTGTGGGACGTAACAGAACGTTTCAAGCATTACCTGGCCTCTGTGAAGTTCACTGTGTACACGGACAACAATCCGTAGACACTTCTGGACAATGCGAGACTTGGTGCCCTAGAGCAGCGGTGGATGGCCCGGCTAGCAAACTATGACTTCACCATCAAGTACCGGGCAGGCCGAGCCAATGCCAATGCAGATGCCCTATCGAGAATTCCCCACTTGCCTGATGAGGGAGAAGATCCAGATGAGTTGGAGGAAATAGAGCTCCCTGCATTCCACCGGTACGGGGCCACTCAGTACTCCCACCGTGTAAGAGACAAAGACTTGACCACTGTCATGTTCAATCCCTTACCTCACCACGGCTGGGCTGAAACGCAAGATAGTGACCCTGCAATTCGCCTGGTGAAAGACCTGTTGACCCAGGCAGACGCTAGCCCTGGCTCGGACGCTCCAGAGGAAGCCAAGCAGTTATGGAAGGAGAAAAGCAGGCTATTCCTCTACGAAGGTAAGCTGTGCAGAAGGCTTGTCAACCACCGGACGCACGAGCTGACCTGGCAGGTAGTGGTCCCGAGACGAGATGCAGCAATGGTCCTGGAGGCCTACCATGACAGAGCGGGACACTTCGGGTGGAAGAAACTGGAGTTCCTACTGAGAGAGCGGTTCTACTGGGTCGGAATGAGAGGGGCCATAGAGAAGTGGTGCAGGGACTGCGGCCCATGTAACCTCAGAAGGAAGGACGGTACCAGCCAGAAGACGCCCTTGATGCCCATCATCACCAGGCAGCCTCTTGAGCTGGTAGCTCTGGACCATGTAAAACTGGCTCCAAGCCGGTTGGGCTACGTCTATGCCCTGACAATAGTGGACCACTATTCCCGGTTCCTGGTGGTGGTTCCTGTTAAAGACTTGACAGCCCAAACAGCGGCCAGAGCCTTCCAACAACACTTCTGCCGTCCACACGGGTATCCGGAACAGGTCTTGACAGATCAAGGTCCAGGGTTTGAGGCTGAAATCTTCCAGGAGTTCTGCAACCTCTACGGCTGTAAGAAGATTCGGACAACGTCTTACCACCGACAAACCAACGGGCTATGTGAGAAAATGAATAATATCGTCATTGATCTCCTCAAAACGTTGCCCCTGGAAGAACGCAGCCTGTGGCCGGAGAAGCTGCCAGACCTGATAGACTTATACAACCATATCCTGGTGAATGCTACAAATTGCACCCCGGCTTACCTGATGAGGGCAAGACCAGGTAAGCTGCCGATAGACCTGGAGATGGGAGTCCTGACCCCCGAGGACACCTCCCCAGACGCGGACTGGGATACGGAACGGCGGCTACAGTACAAGAAGGTACAGGAGAGTGTGGAGAGGAGTCTGGCTCAAGCGAGAGAAAAGCAAGAGAGGCTCTTCAACCAACACGCCCCTGCTGGTCCCCTGGAACCTGGTGAGCAGGTCCTGAAGCGGAAGAGAAGGCTTCACAAGCTAGATGACCAGTGGGAGAGCGACCCGTACACAGTACTGCAGTCCAACCACAACAACCCGAAGGTATGTGTAATTACCAAGGATGGAGGAGAAACCACTAGCACCGTCTCCAGAGACCACCTAAAAAGGTGCCCCAAGCAACTACAGAGTGCAGGAGAAGATCAAGATGACCTTGAACCCGCAGAAGACAAGAAAGAAATGATCAGCACAGTTCTTGGAGAGTTCCCCCGGTCCTGGACTCGGATAAATGATGCAATAGTGGTACCCGTCCTACACTTCCTTCAACCAACCCAGCAGGAACCTACAGGAGAGCAGGAGGAATTAGAAGACCAAGCAGCCCTAGAGGCAGAAGAACCCATGCCAGCAGCCCAAGAGAGTCAACCCTCTGCTGACAGTGAGCCTGCCATACCTGCGGTAAGCCAAAGGACCCGCAGATAGCTGCCTGCACTGCCTGTAAACCCAGCTAGAAGCTGTACCCTGAATGCTAGTGGGGAAAGTCAGGTTAGACCACCACCGGACAGTGGGTTACGCAGGTCAACCCGGAGCACTAGGGGGCAAATACCAGCTCGCTGGAAGATCTAAATGCTGTATATTGTAAATGTTTTATGTTTGTTGCCTGGTTGCTAATTATGTTTTTCCAGTCTTTCTAGTTCATGGACTAACAGGTTATGGACGCTGAATAACCGGAACTGTCTTGTAGATAGTTGCACTTGGTGCCCTCTTTCGAAGATGGCCACGGAAGAAAAAGCTGTCCGGTGTGGCCTCCTTGTGGCCCAAAGTAGAGAGCTCAGCCTTGTCGCCACGCCCAAGGCCAGGAACTTGGGGTTTATGGAAACAGGTCCCCACACCGTGGAAAACTTCACCTTGTTGGGTGACATGGACACCCGGTCACGGAAGCGCTGTGACCTCAAGGACAAAATATACTTGTGTATATGTTATGTTGTCATTTATACCCTGTATTTGTGGTTCCTGTTTAGTCCGAAGTACTAAATTTTACTAGGGGAGAATGTGTCACCCCAGGCCTGGATGCCACAAACAATAATCTGTGTCTGAGAGCAGGAGGGAGGTCCACTGGTTAGGGACAATTAGCATACAGCACCTCCTGTCCCAGGCCAGCAGGGGGAGCTGGCTGCCCCTATAAAAGCTGGAACTGGGGGCAGGGTTAGAGAGAACTGGAAGACCTAGCTCAGGAGTGAGACTAGTCCCAGAGAAGGAGGGACAGTTCAGCTGTAGCTGAGGAGTCCGTGAGGCAGAGGAGAAACTGCAAGCCAGGGACAGAGGCGACGAGAGCCGGTCCTGGAAGAGAACCAATCTACCAGGCATTGGGGTCCGGGGCTGTCAGGGTTAGAAGCCCAGCAGCAGAGAACCAACCTGCGAGGGATTTCAGGTCCCTTGGCCTAAGAATCCTGGAGGCTCCGCCACACAGAGGGACCAGTACAGCGAGGAGCAAGCAACAGGTACCCAAGGCCCTAGTCGCATGCCATACAGGCGAGAAGTACACGGCCAGTTCAGGGACGTGGGCTATTACACCACGAAAAGGGGGATAGTCAGAAAGAGCATAGAGAGAACGGTAGGCCTACACACTCACCCTGACCAGTGGGGCTCGCCCGAATGCTCTCAGACACCCAGGCCCATTCCTAACCGGTACTGTTGGGTCATTAATAATATCTACAATAAAGACCCTGAACTGTTTGAAGCGGACTCTGAACTCTTACTATTGCGGCCTGCACTATCAACCCCAACATCCACCTACACTGCCCTGAGGCTACACTCTTCCCGTGGGGAGTTATCCTACACCTGTGCTGCACACCAACACCAGCCTCAGCAGTCTGCCTCGCAGCGGCGGTTATCCCTGACCGCAATCCACGGGTGGCGTAGTCGGACATTCAAAACACTGATAAATAGACTGCCACCATTTGGTCTGACCACCCTGAGCCACGGGATCGGGTTACCACTACTACCCCCATCAGCACCGTACACTAGAAGGCCCGGTTCCGTGTACCCCACGGCCCAGGGGGCGAGTCATGTGCATCAAATTATACATACAGATATGGGGCAGTGGGGCTTCATACTATATACAGGTGCTTCTCACAAAATTAGAATATCATCAAAAGTTAGTTTATTTCATTTCTTCAATGCAAAAAGTGAAACTCCTATATTATATAGAGTCATTACACACAGAGTGATCTATTATATAGAGTCATTACACAGAGGGATCTATTATATAGAGTCATTACACACAGAGGGATCTATTATATAGAGTCATTACACAGAGGGATCTATTATATAGAGTCATTACACACAGAGGGATCTATTATATAGAGTCATTACACAAAGAGGGATCTATTATATAGAGTCATTACACACAGAGTGATCTATTATATAGAGTCATTACACACAGAGGGATCTATTATATACAGTCATTACACACAGAGGGATCTATTATATAGAGTCATTACACACAGAGGGATCTATTATATAGAGTCATTACACACAGAGGGATCTATTATATAGAGTCATTACACACAGAGGGATCTATTATATAGAGTCATTACACACAGAGGGATCTATTATATAGAGTCATTACACACAGAGGGATCTATTTTAAGTGTTTATTTCTGTTAATGTTGATGATTATAGCTTACAGCCAATGAAAATACAAACGTCATTATCTCAGTAAATTAGAATACTTCATAACAACAGCTTGAAAAATGTTTTTAAAATCCGAAAAGTTGGCCTACTGAAATGTATGTTTAGTAAATGCCCTCAATACTTGTTCGGGCTCCTTGTGCATCAATTACTGCATCAATGCGGCAATGTGGCATGGAGGGATCAGCCTGTGGCACTGCTGAGGTGTTATGGAAGCCCAGGTGGCTTTGATAGCAGCCTTCAGCTCATCTGTATTGAGGGGTCTGGGGTCTCATCTTCCTCTTGACAATACCCCATAGATTCTCTATAATAGATTCTCTATGGGGTAAAGGTCAGGCGAGTTTGCTGCCAATCAAGCATAGTGATACTGTTGTGTGTAAACCAGGTATTGGTACTTTTGGCAGTGTGGACAGGGGCCAAGTCCTGCTGGAGAATGACATTTCCATCTCCATAAAGCTTGTGGGCAGAGGGAAGCATGAAGTGCTGTAAAATGTCCTGGTAGACGGCTGCGCTGACTTTGGTCTTGATAAAACACAGTGGACCTCCACCAGCAGATGACATAGCTCCCCAAACCATCACTGATTGTGGAGACTTCACACTAGACCTCCAGCAGCTTGGATTGTGGCCTCTCCACTCTTCCTCCAGACTCTGGGACCTTGATTTCCAAATGAAATGCAAAATTTAATGAGCATCAGTCCAGGTCTTTTTCTCTTTGGCCCAGGTAAGACGCTTCTGGCGTTGTCTATTGGTCATGAGGGGCTTGACACAAGCAATGCGACACTTGTAGCCCATGTCCTGGATACGTCTGTGTGTGGTGGCTCTTGAAGCAGTGACTCCAGCAGCAGTCCACTCCTTGTGAATCTCCCCCAAATTTTTGAATGGCCTTTTCTTAGCAATCCTTTCAAGGCTGCGGTTATCCCAGTTGCTTGTGCACCTTTTTCTGCCACACTTTTTCTTTCCACGTCCATTAATATGCTCGGATACAGCACTCTGTGAACAGCTGCTTCTTTAGCAATGACCTTTTGTGGCTTACCCTCCTTGAGGAGTGTGTCAATGACTGCCTTCTGGACATCTGTCAAGTCAGCAGTCTTGCCCATGATTGTGGAGCCTACTGAAACTGACTAAGGGACCTTTTTAAATGCTTAGGAAGCCTTTGCAGGTGTTTCTTGTTAATTCTAATTTACTGAGATAATGACTTTTGTGTTTTCATTGGCTGTAAGCCATAATCATCAACATTAGCAGAAATAAACACTTAAAACAGATCACTCTGTTTGTAATGACTCTGTATAATATATGAGTTTCATTTTTTAGGATTGAAGAACTGAAATAAATTCACTTTTTGATGATATTCTAATTTTCTGAGAAGCACCTGTATGTAGCAGTGCGGCAATTATACTATATACAGTCAGGAGTATAAGTACTTGATACACTGAAAATTTCGAAAGTTTTTCCACCTACAAAGAATGAAGAGGTCTGTTTTGTTCTACTTAACTGCTGCAACTTGGACCTTTAACAGGATTTATATTTCACCTATGAGAAAGCATACTATGTGTATTTGGCAGATTAACTCAGGCTTGTTTATGATAAACTGAATACATGGATTGGAGTCCTATTTGTATACAGAATATTGACTATTAATGCTGGCAGAGTAAGTCTTAGGCTATATTCACACTAGGTGTTTTTTTTCTGCAGCAAAACATAATCTCTTGGCAGGAAAGAAGTAGCGTCAAAAACGCAGGTTTTGGTGTGTTTTTTTGCAGTGGTTCTTGGTGCATTTTTGGTGCGTTTTTCAGGATCCCAAAGTTCAGCTTTGCTTCCACCATAGACACATGAAAACAGGTCACCATTGCAAGACATATGTTCATGAAAAAGTACACATTACAAATGTAATAGGGGGGGGTGAATTGGTCTGGAATAGTTTATCTAAGACCCTGGCAGTGCATTGAATTTGTAGGACACTATTTACTTTCACATTATGGTTTGCCATTGAGTTGCTCAGGCATTGTTCATTTTCACACCTCCCTGGGCCACACGTGTTGTTCAATCTCACACCTAGCTCAACCAATGTTTACTTTGTAGGCATCACTAATTTAATTAAACTGTAATAATCCAAGCTGCTATATCAGGTGACCAAGACAAGATGGTTTAAACTTGGGAAAATCACAAAAGTAAATGTGTGTCACATACTTGCTTTTTTCACTAAAAACGCAGCAAAATGTTCACACTAGGCTTTTTTTCGGCATATTTTTCCACCACCCTTTTTTTTAATGGGTGAAAAACGCTGAAACAAGTGACATACTCTATTGCAAAAAGCCATGGAAAGCACAAAATACTGAGGACAAATAAGCAAGCTTTGTGCATGAGATTTCGGAAATCTCATAGACTTTGTTGGTACTGTAAAACACAGCTGAAAATTTGCATAAAAAAGCCCGCTAAAAAAACGTCTAGTGTGAATATAGCCTTGTATAACAGTTCGCCAATGAGTTAGGATATATGACCACGATGCAGAAATGCTGCGGATTTTTCCTAAGCGTTTCTGCATCTCCCTGGATTGTCAAGCGCTTTGCCAAGTGATTTTAGCATCACTTGGAAAAGTGCTTGACAACTTGGTCACACTATATAATTCCATGCAACCGGCATGGATTTATATAGTGTGACCAAGTTACAATGCTGCAAATGCAGCATCAATAATAAAAAAAAAGAATAATAATGGTGAAAAATAAAAAAAAACCATTATACTCATCTTCCGATGGTCCTCGATCTTCTTCTCTGGTGCGTCCGGTGTCTTCGGCGGATCACGGTGCTGTAAAAGGACCTTCCATGACGTCATTTAGTCATGTGACAGGTCACGCGACCGCCGATGTCAGCGGTCACGTGACCTGTCACATGACTAAATGGCATCATGGAAGGTCATTTTACCACCGCGAGCAGCCGAAGAGCCAGCAGCACCGCCGGGAGCAGACAGGGGCCATCAGAAGGTAAGTATATGTTTATTTTTTATTTTAATTCTATTTTAACTACAGGTACTATGGTACCCGGGTCTGGAGGAGAGTCTCTTCATCTCCTGACCCGGGTACCATCCATGCATTGAGTCGTATAGTATCCACATGTGTATTTTTAGTCATTCGGATGTTATGCGTTCCAATGCAAGTCAATGGCGGCTAAATCGCAGCGACTCTGCAAAATTAAAGGACGTGCTGCGGATTTTTCCGCAATGATAATCCGCAGCGGAAATCTCTGCAGCATGTGCACAGCACATGCGGATTATCATTGGGAACCATTGCAGACCTATCACCAAGCGTTTTTTAAGTGTTTCCGCGGCGGAAGTTACGCTGCAGAAACGCCTAAGAAACGCATAGTGGGCACACAGCCTTAAAAGTTCTATGGTGAAGAAAAACACGTGAGATAATAAATGCGAAATATACAATATTTCCCATAATATGACTGAGGATATCTTTAGGGTGTATTCACTGTTTTTTCTTCTGCAGCAAAAATGCTGTGTTTTACAGCACCATCTTAGTGAATGACATTTCTGAAATCTCATTCACATGCTGTTTTTTTGCATTTTTTTTAAATCTGCAGCTTGTCAAGTCTTTCAGAGATTTTGCAGCATTTTTCACCCATTCAAATGAATGGAAAAAAAAACACAAGTAAAAACACCTGAATTTTAAGCAGCGTTTTTCCTGCCTCCTTTGATTTTTGAGGTAGAAAAAAAATGCTGCCAAAATCCAACTTGTGAACACACCTTTATCCTGGTTGTGTTCTAATTGGATATAAAATAGAACGGCCATGATAACATGGGTAGTTAATTGTATGGTGTTTTCACTTTATATATTACCAGGCCGCATTCTATTTGCGCAGAGCTGCTCCGTGAAGATTCTATCACAAGATTCCGTGATGACATCACAGGTGATGGTGACATCACTGCTCACAGTCGCTATATATACAATGCACATAGGCTCACCCGTGCCTTTCTTGGCTCTATAGTGACTGATAGCACTTGCAGTTTTTCACTATGGCTGGAATTGTTTTGGACATTTCTCAGGTAAAAGCACTATTGTTGATCCTTATGATCAATCGTCCTAACAGTGTGCTTCTACCACCCGATGGCGTCCTCAGCTTCACTCACCGGCTGGTGATGGAGCTAGTAAAGGATTGCCTGACCAAACACCGACAACGTCGTCTAACGTCAGACTATCTGACGGATTTACTTCAGAACATCAGGACATTACTACACCAGGTAAGTGGCGGACACTCTGCACAGAACATCTCAATATTAATAGATAATAATGGAGGGATAGAAGCTTTTTCTTCTAATATATCGTATTTTGCAGACCATAAGACGCACCAAAATTTTTTGGGAGGTAAATAGGAAAAACATTTATTATAATAAAATGGGGGTCTGTCTTATAGTCCTGTCTTATAGTCCGAATTTTCGGTTTCTTACTGAGGGGGGTGGTGGCAGTGGAGCGAGGTCACAGGAGGCAGAGTCGCTGCTGCAGGAAGTCGGCAGTAGGAGTGGGGCGCTGCTGTGGGCCCCAAGCTGGGAGGAGCGGGGTGTCCAGAAGGTGCGAGGCTGCGGGCCCTGGGCTTCAAGGAAATGTTAGCGGTAATTCAGGAGGGGAGGCCCTGCTCTGCTTATTGATTTCTCTGCAGTGGGCTTCAAGAAGTAGGCTGCTGGAGATGGCCAATACACAAATTGAGATCTCAGCTCGTCATTGAGCCGAGATCTAAATCTGCACATGCACTGCCTCCAGCGGCCATTTGCCTGAAGCCCACCGCCAGAAAATCAATGGGCAGAGCGGGGACTCCCCTCCTAAATCACCGCTAACATTTCCTTGAAGCCCAGGGCCCGCAGCCTCGCACCTCCTGGACACCCCGCTGGCCCGCAGGAGCGCCCCACTTCTACTGCTGGCTTCCTGCAGCAGTGACCCTACTTCCTGTGACCTCACTCCACCACAGCCACCCCCCTGGTAAGCTACATTCAGACAATTATTATTATTAATAATCTGTCTGATATGCTGGGGTGGAGAGTTCCAGAGTAGGGGGGATGCACGGGAGAAATCTTGTATGCGATTATGGGAAGAGGAGATAAGAGGGGAGTAGAGAAGAAGATCTTGTGAGGATCGGAGGTTGCGTGCAGGTAAGTACCGGGAGACTAGGTCACAGATATATGGAGGAGACAGGTTGTGGGTGGCTTTGCATGCCAAGGTTAGGGTCTTGAACTGGAGTCTCTGGGTAATGTGGAGCCAGTGAAGGGATTGGCGGAGCGAGGGGAAAAGCCAGGGAATAGCGGGGGGACAGGTGGATTAGTCAGACAGCAGAGTTTAGGATAGATTGGAGGGGTGCGAGAGTGTTAGAAGGGAGGTCAAAAATTGTGGAAAAAAAGGCATCTTATAGTCCAAAAAATACGGTAAAACACAATGAGTCCCCAAATACAGTATGTAGTCATTGTATCTGCAGACAGAGAACCGATGTCACATACAATTTCCGCCTCCATTCTGACCGCTCTCATCTCAAAATTCTCCTTTCCATTTTTCCTTCTTTATAGGCTGAAGAAAGATCTCAGACTGAAGATTTGGCTGTCTTTAAAGAACTGGCCGAAAAAGTCCTGTCTATACTAGAACGCTCATTGGAACGCCCGGTAAGGATCAATATTAATAGACGTATCTTAATCCACCGTATCTGAGGAGACTTTCTGAGAAAAGGTCTGAAGATGGCGCGGGATTTGTATCGTTACAATTGGTGCATCTGTAAATGTTGGTTTAGTCCTTCATGATTTATGTATTTGGTGATTTAGTGAAATCTTCCACATAGTAATTATATACATTATATCTATCAGGAAACAACAGGAGGCGACGCCAAATATGGGCAAAATGTGACCCCGAAAATCCCTGACCCTAATAGGAGTCAGCCGGAGCTGAACAGCGATCTGATTACAGGTGAGCGATCACCCGACCTTCTACAAGGAATGTCCAGATATTACAGAGGACGGAGGATAATGTTAGATTTACGCTCTACTCTGTGTAATGGGAACCTGGCAGCACATTGTTACATATAGAAGTAGTGGTGTGACGGTATAGGCCATTGTCCCCTAATAATAATTGTTTGTAGAAATCCAATATGCCAGTCAGGAGAAATGTAAAGTAGACACCATATTCAAATTAGAATGGAAGTGCGCTGGGGGCGTGAAAGAAGAAATCCAAGTGCAGTGACACGCCCCCAGTGCACTTCCAGGCTAATTTGCAAATCTCTCCTATGTTTCAGCTCTCTTACCATCACTCATATGTGCAGCGTGGGTGGGGGCTTCCTCATTCATGTGATGGAGGGTCCATTCTGCAGTGCTATAGCAAGTAACATGAAATAAATTAAATTTAAATTGCAATACTGCTCTAGAAAATGGGAAAAAACTAAGATACTGAGCACATAATTTGGCCAATTCATGAATGCCCAGCAGCCAATGACAAGGCGATCTTTTTGTTGGAATCCTCTCCTAATGTGAATCCTCTCCTAGGCTGAAGCCTACATTTATATGGGTAGGTAGGATCCTGTTGTAATTAAAACCACCCCGGGCTGATGGGTGGAGATAGGTTCCCAGCAAAAAAGGTCGCCTTGCCGTGACTGCTGGGCATGCATCGAGCAAAAGAAGGTCGCCTTGCCGTGGCTGCTAGGCATGCACCCAGCAAAACAAGGTCGCCTTGTCGTGACTGCTGGGCATGCACCCAGCAAAAGAAGGTCGCCTTGTCGTGACTCCTGGGCATGCACCCAGCAAAAGAAGGTCGTCTTGCCGTGACTGCTGGGTGTGCACCCAGCAAAAAAAAAGGTCACCTTGCCGTGGCTACTTGGCATGCACCCAGAAAAAGAAGGTCGCCTTGCCGTGGCTGCTGGCCATGCATGAATTGGCCAAATTATGCGCTAAGTATCTTCCTTTTATCCTATTTTATACAGCAGTAATGCAATTCAAATTTCATTTATTTCATGTTTACATGCTATAGCGTTACAGAGTGCAACTTTGTTAGTTATGTATTTGGATGGCTACTCTTAGTATGCACCTGTTCACACCCATTTTCTTTTCGGAAGTGATGGTCAGTCTTTTGTTATTTATGAAGGGGTTCCTCCATCATTTACATTACATTTATCTATGGATTCCCCGTATATTCTCATATTTAGAATCCCCATATAACGAGTATTAATCCCATTTACAGACATCTTGTCATTTCTCCGTTATATTGCTGTATTATCTATGTAGGAATAATATCCTCTAATACATTTCATTTCTTCATCATTATTTTAGAAACAACTGAGCTGTCGAATCCTAACAATGGAATTAGTGAGATCCCGGAGATCCAAGAATCCGTAAGTATCATAGAGGGGGATGCGTGTGTGTCATCAGATCATGGGGTGTGAATGACTCGTCCAGTATTATCCCCCATACAACCATGGGACGTCTCTATTCTAAGTGTAGATGACCCTATGGTGTTAATTACATGTGAATTACAGGGAATCTGTCACCAGGTTTATGCTATTTGGTCTGAGAGAAGCATGATGCAGGGACAGAGACCCTGATTCCATGTGTTGATTACTTTACTCGGTGGAGCAGTTGTGATAAAATCACTATTTTTTTCTGCTGCAGAGCTCTGAATGCTGAGTCTTGTATAACCCCGCCCACACCATTGATTGGCAGCTTTCTGTGTACACTGTGCATAGGCAGAAAGCTGCTAATCAGTGGTGGAGGCAGGGGTACAGAGCAATAGGACTACCTGGCTAGACAGATAGTCTTCTAGTGATAATCTACTGATTTTATTGAAACAGCCACACACAGCCTAGTAAGTAACACATCACTGGAATCAGGGTCTCTGCCCCTACATCATGGTGCTTTCAGAATACATAGCAAACACCTGGTGACAGATTACCTGTAAGTCCTCCTCTGTGTGATCTCCCACATTATCCAGAATGTTATAGTAATGTATGATAACCGTTGCAGGGCGGCTCCAGGATTTCGTGGGCCCTGGGCGAAAGAGTCTCAGTGGCCCCTTTAACACATACCACGATTCATGATGCACAGATACCGCAGATAAATATATATATATATATATATATATATATATATATATATATATATAGTACAAGGCCGAAGATTTCACTTCTTACATTACATGAGCGATATCTATTGTAAATTCCACAATAACTCAGAAAGCGGCGAATCCTCACAGCTCACAGTGCAGACCGGACAGTAATGTCCTCCACACAGTATAATGGCACCACATAGTCCTCTATACCGTATTATGAGCTCCATATATTGCTCCATATAGAATAATGGACCCCATAAAATGCTCCACGCAGGCTGTGCCCCCATATAATGCCCCATGCAGGCTGTGACCCCACACATAATGCCCCATGCAGGCTGGCCCCCCACATAATGCCCCATGCAGGCTTTGACCCCCCACATAATGCTCCATGCAGGCTGTGACCCTCACATAATGCCCCATGCAGGCTTTGACCCCCCACATAACGCCCCATGCAGGCTGTGCCCCCCCCACATAATGCCCCTTGCAGGATGTCCCCCTCCCACATAATGGCCCATGCAGGATGTCACCCCCCATATAATTCCCCATGCAGAATGTCCCTCCCACATAATGCCCCATGCAGGCTGTGCCCCCCACATAATGCCCCATGCAGGCTGTGCCCCCCCACATAATGGCCCATGCAGGATGTCACCCCCCATATAATTCCCCATGCAGGATGTCCCCTCCACATAATGCCCCATGCAGGATGTCCCACCCCACATAATGCCCCATGCAGGATGTCCCCCACACATAATGCCCCATGCAGGATATCCCCCCCACATAATGCCCCATGCAGGATGTCACCCCCCATATAATTTCCCATGCAGGATGTCCCCCCCCACATAATGCTCCATGCAGGATGTCCCACCTCACATAATGACCCATACAGGATGTCACCCCCCATATAATGCCCCATGCAGGATGTCACCCCCCCATATAATGCCCCATGTAGGATGTCACCTCTCACCCCATATATTGGCCCATGCAGGATGTCACTTCTCACCCCATATAATGCCCCATGCAGGATGTCACTTCTCCCCCCATATAATACCCCATGCAGGATGTCACTCCCCCCATATAATGCCCCATGCAGGATGTCACCCCCCATATAATGCCCCATGCAGAATGTCACCTCTCACCCCATATAAAGCCCTATGCTGGATGTCACTCCCCCCCCCATATAATGACCCATGCAGGATGTCACTTCTCCCCCTCATATAATACCCCATGCAGGATGTCACCCACCTATATAATGCCCCATGCAGGATGTCCCCCCCATATAATGCCTCATGTAGGATGTCACCTCTCACCCCATATAATGCCCCATGCAGGATGTCACTCCCCCCCATATAATGCCCCATGCAGGATGTCACTTCTCCCCCCCATATAATACCCCACGCAGGATGTCCCTACCTACCCCCCATATAATGCCCCATGCAGGATGTCACTTCTCCCCCCATATAATGCCCCATACCTCCATACATAAAAAAAAAATCAAATGCTCACCTCACTGCTCACCAGCTGTGGAGAGGTAAGTATTGTGCCGGCCGTGGTCCTGGGCAAGCATTGAGGGGGGGGGGAGCAAGGCCCACCTACTCAGGGCCCCGGCACTTGCCTGGGTGTGCTGGGTGCTAGCGCCATGTCTGCCCAGCGTCCGGTTTGTATCCTCCCAACATCATATCAGTGTAAATCATCTGGGACATAATATGGGGGGAGAAGTTTTTGCATCTGTAACTTTTTTCCTGCATCTTCAATAAATCAGTATTATTTCTTATTCTTTTATAGAGCGTGATCGATTCATTGGTTCCGGCGAGAAAGCCGCATATGAGCGACTATGAAACTTCCAAACTCATCAGCAGTGGAAATTTTGGGTGAGATTTCTGTTGCCATAATCCACATTTCTCAGGGTTCCCTATGACAATGCTTCTGCCCCTGCACTCTGCCATTCAGTGTTATCATAGGGAAATTATGTGATCTGTAGCAAATCAAACTGCAAGGAAAGTGATTTAAATAATATAATTACATATAATATAATATATAATAATATAATATTATTACATTCGCCTGTGCTAGACTCTCATCTGTTCTTATGCTGCCTCCTCCACCTGAGCTTTTCTGCTCTCCACTCTGATCTTTGTTTTGATGGGGGGGCTCCATTATGAAGCTGATCAGAGAAGTTGGCTACACATGGTCACATGAAGGGTGACACCATATTGACGTCAATGACATCTACACCCTCCACCATGACCATGTGGGCCCAATCACTGGCCTCAGCAGCAGAAGAGAGCCCTGGAGCACATTCATTTTGGACCAATTTTATTTGCACTAAATTGTATTTGGTCAGTTATAGCGAATCTGCCCAAAGAGAATTTCAGTAGATTCTCGTATCTATAATGTGACCTGGGTGATGGCTCCGGCAGAAGTGGCATTGTGGAGACCTCCAATAGGTGATCTATGTAGTGCTATTTTATGTATTTCTAGATGTGGATTTATAGTGTCGGCCAGACTTCTAGTATTAAACATATGCAAATTGTCTCTTCTGAGAGGAAGCAAACTAGAACTCCACCTATAGGAAGTAGCAATCCTAAAAGTCAATATCGACCCTTTAACAAGCCTTGTCACATGACTTAGGATAATAGCCAAAACCAAAATCTCAATTTGCAGGAACTGTGTTCTGGGGTACTGCCCCTCTTCAGTGCAAAGTGTGAGATATGGTTTGACTGGGTGAGAGGTGTCTGACCGGTATCCAAGGGGTTGACATTTCTCCTTGCGGACATGAGGAGACTTTTAAGCCACAATGCTCCTCTGGGAAATAGGATTGCTACTTCCCATAGGTGGCACTAGGGTGCTAGTTCTCTTCCTCTCTGAAAAGAGACAATTTGCATATTTCCCAGAAGAGCATTGCAGCTTAAAAGTCTCCTCACCTTGACATGCTTAACATGGCTTTTTCCGCAAGGAGAAACGTTACCGCTTGGATCCCGGTCAGATGCCTCTTACCCAGCCAAACCATATCTCACACTTTGCACTGATGAGTGCTTGTACCCCAAAACATAGTGTCCGAAAATTGAGATTTTGGTTATGGCTATTATTCCATGTCATGTGATAAGGCTCGTTAAAGGGTCGATATTGACTTTTAGGATTACTACTTCCTATAGGTGGCACTAGAGTTCTAGTTCTCTTCCTCTCTGAAGAGACAATTTGCATATTTCCCAGAGGATCATTGAGGCTTAAAAGTCTCCTCACCTTGACAAGCTTAACATGTCACTCTCCGCAAGGAGAAATGTTACCAGGATACCAGTATTAAACATATAATGATTTCTATATATGGATTATTAATAAGGATTTATTATAACCGATGGATTCTCCTTCTCTCCAGGGCCGTCTACTTAGTGCATCATAAAGACTCACACCAGACCTTTGCTATGAAGAAAATGGCTAAGCGGAACCTAAATACTGCACAGAGATTGGAATGGGCCTTTCTGGAGAGGGACATCTTAACATTTGCTGATTGTCCCTTTGTGGTCTCCATGCTCTGCTCCTTTCCAACTAGATCTCACCTGTGTATGGTCATGGAGTATGTAGGAGGTAAGACACATCTATTGTATTATATTCAGCCCATGTCTGCTTTCATCTTATCACTGCTCATATCATTAGGACATTGTTGGTTACATCCCCACAGAGCATTTACTATAGGTTATCTATTACCAAGATGCTCGTAAATTCATTGATCTTGGTGCAGGGGCGCTATGGGGCTCATCAGTCGGAGGGGGTCTGTCGACGCTCAGCAGTGGGCAGCATCCCTCCACCTGTCATCACAATTTCAGCGGTATTTGCTTCTTCAAGGAGGTGGGGCTGGTGGGGGCAAAAATACTGAGTAGGTGGCTAGTAGGGGCCAAAATACTGAAAGGGGGCCGTATGACTAGATATGGGGGGACTGTGAATGCTGAGTGGAGGTCATCATATTAAGTGGGGTGCTGTGGGGGTCCTCACTCTGTATGGAGGCCCCCATTCTGTGTGGGGACATCATACTGAGTGGGGAGTTATGCGGACCATTATATTGTGTGAGGGACTGTGGGAACCATTATCCTGAGTGGGAGGGTTGCTGTGGGTGCCATCACACCGAGTAGGGGGTTGTGGCTGGCCTCCTTCTAAGTGGTGGCCTCCTTAGGAGGATTCACTGTGGGGATACCATACTCATTGAGTGTGGGTGTGGGCATTTTTGGGAGCATCATACTCTAAAATGGCCATAAAAGTTGTATTGCTGGTGAGAACACCAAGCTGCTTCAACAGGGATATAAATATATTTCTTTTTTATTTTTTAGGGTGGGGGGCAATTACAACTTTTGATATGGGGTCTTGTGATTTCTATGTACGCCATTATCTGTGTGATCTCCCCAGGATGTTTCCGCTCACTGCTCATTATACATCATGGTTATCTGCTCGTGGTATATCATGGTCATCTGCTGTATAAACCCCTCACTGGTCATATTTCCTTTCTTCTATAGGTGGAGACTGTGGGACCCTTCTAAGCACCAGGGGTCCTTTCTCTGTCCCCATGGCCCGCTTGTACTTTGCAGAGGCGGTACTTGCCGTGGAATACCTGCATAGTTACGGTGTGGTGCACAGAGACCTGAAGCCGGAAAAGTAAGTGCCCCCGTAGTATAATAAAGTGGGGAAAGTTGTCATTTATTATCATTCAGTCTGTGAGGCTAAAACCATCTTCTCTTTTGCAGCCTCCTGATTACATCTACTGGACATATTAAAGTTACCGATTTTGGGATTTCAAAACTTGGTCTAATGATACCGAAAACTAACACCTACAAGGAATTAGCAGTGGACATCTCCAGAGAGTTCCAGGACCGTGAGGTCAGCATCACCTACAAGAACTTAGCTTGTTATTTGCAAATCTCATCACACTATTGTCTCTTCTCTACGTTCTTCCTTTCTAGAGAACTTTTCCACTAATATTTTATCTTCTGCATTGTGTTTTAACGATGATAACTTGTCATAATAATTGTTTCATCGATTCTCATCTCTATGTTCTGTTGGTTTCCAGTTCTGTGGCACCCCATGTTACATAGCCCCAGAGATCATCCTGAAAGAAGGCTATGGAAGACCTGTTGACTGGTGGTCATTGGGGATCATCCTGTATAAATTCCTGCTGGGATGTGTACCATTTGATGCTGATTCCCTCACTGAGCTTTATAAAAGGGTTGTCATTGGTGAGTAGAATAATCCGATCATTGCGTTGATTGGTTACATTTGTTTAGTTATTTCCTTTGCTTTATGTTACAGTCCAGTAAAGAGGTTTTATTTTCTGTAATTTTCTATGTAACAGGAGAACTAATTTGGAATTGTGATCGCGCTCCACCCCTGGATGCTCAGAATCTCATCACTGAGCTGCTCAGAAGAAATCCTGTGCGTAGACTTGGGACAGGTAACAGATATACTAGTATTAATATTCCCTTATTAGACCAAGGACATATCACTCATGTCCATGAAGATCAGCATTTCTCTATCAGCTCATCTACTGTATTTCTAGTTCTCCACACTAAGACTTTCAGTTTATTTCCTTCATGTCGGCTCAGTTTTGTCATTAGTTCAGATTACGATAAACTGTTCAGATATGGAGCCATCCCTGACTATGTCCGCATCACTTTTGTTTTTCTTTTTCTAGGAGGAGCATTTGAGATCAAGGTTCATCCATTCCTGAGTGACTTGGACTTTGACAACATTCTGAGCCAGGAGCTGGAGTATGTTCCTCAGCTTGTTTCAGACGCAGACACCAGCTTATTTATCAGTAAGTAGAAGGAGACGTCATCTAGACTAAGCGACTGTTTGTCTCATCTTCCCTAATATGTGATCATCTGTTCCCATTAATATTAGTGATAAATAGTGACTGTGTTATACTGACAACCTCTAATAATACTTCATTACCTATTTCTTGTAGATCATTCTGATATAAACAAACATCTGGTCTCAAAGGATGAGGAAGGCACAAGTGAGAACAATGAGAGCCTTGACTTCCAAAATTTTACGTCATCTTCTGAAAAGCTTTGTAAAGTAAGTATGTGATTAATAAATCCAAAACATGTAAAAAAAATGTAAAACAACTCTAAAAGTACATAAAAAAAATATTTTATATCTTATTTTTATCCGTATTTAGCTCTGTATCATCGCTACCAGGATGGTGAACAATGAGGATCCCAATGCCCCTCCAGAGTATACACCAGAAACCAACACAAACATCTCAGAAATGTGAGTAGATTATAAAGGGTCATTACTTCATTACTGGGAGTTCCAGGCTGATCTATGTACACAACACCAAATATAGGACATAAATATCAGAATATCAAATGCAGCATTCACCGCTTCATGGTTAACGGTCATTGTACTTTTGGCTTCAGAAAATGCAGAAGATAACAGCCCATAATTGTGGCAGGTCATGCATTTTTAGCATTGCCTACTCTGTAGGAGAGCTGTAGTATTACTTGCCAGCCATTCTTGGTAGTTGTGTTCTGATCCATGGAAGGTAGTTTTGAGCAGAAAACCTTCCCCACTATGACAGTCATATGTCCTATTAGGCCTTATAGTCAGTGTTCTTATAGTGAGACAACCCATTTTATACTGTGTTTACTTACGATTTACATGTTTTTCTTCTTCAAACAGGCAGAAAGAATCTGTTCCTGTATGTAATACAGACGATGCTGTTACCATCTTGCCACCCTCGTCCCCATTGCCAGGTATGTACATGTCTACAGCACCAGCAATGTGAATGTTGACTTCAAGGCTCAAATATTTCCACATGGTTTTTCTGGTCTACTATGTTATCCATGTTTCATGGATCTCAGCTATGTTGACCATGGGTTCGTACTGTATCCCTATTTCCCTAATTTTGTACAGGAGTTTTTTTTCATGTATTCTGTATATTACGTTGCATCATCTATTAACCTAGTGAGATATAGCGACTGTGTTATACTGACACCCTCTAACAATCCTTCATTACCTATGTCTTGTAGATCACTCTGATGAAAACAACCATCTGATCTCAGAGGATAAGGAGGGCACAAGTGAGGACGATGAGAACTTTATCTTCCGAATATTTGCATCATCATCTTCTGAGAGGCTTTCTAAAGTAAGTATGTGATCGATAAATCCAAAATATGTACAAAAAAAGGATCTATAAAATTAAAAAGTATGTATATTTAATAACTTATTGTTATCCACATTTAGCACTCTACCACCACTAACGGGATGGTGAACAACGAGGATCCCAAGGCCCCTCCAGAGTGTACACCAGAATCCAACACAAACATCTCAGAAATGTGAGTAGATTATGGGGTCATTACTGGGAGCTCCAGGCTGATATATGTGCACAACACCAAATATAGGACATAAATACCATAATATCAAATGTAGCATCCACCGCCCCATGGTTATGGGTCATTGTGCTTTCAGCTTTCGGAATTGTTGGAGATAACAGCCCATAATTGTGGCCGGTCATGCACTTTTAGTGCTGCCCTCACTGTAGGAGAGATGTAGTATGAAATGCCGGCCATTCTTGGTAGTTGTTTTCCTCTCAGCTCTCTATAAAAGGTAGTCTTGAGCAGAAGACCTTCCCCACTATGACAGTCATATGTCCTACTAGTCCTTATAGTCGGTGTTCTTCTAGTGAGACAACCCCTTTTATACGGAGTTTACTTGAGATTTACATGTTTTTCTTCTTCAAACAGGCAGAAAGTATCTGTTCCTGTATGTAATACAGACGATGCTGTTACCATCTTGCCACCCTCGTCCCCATTGCCAGGTATGTACATGTCTACAGCACCAGCAATGTGAATGTTGACTTCAAGGCTCAAATATTCCCACATGGTTTTATACAATACTATAGGTCTCTTATGTTATCCATATTATGACAAAGCAGATCCTATAAGAATATATTGTTACTGATTTTTTTTTTAATTTTTCATCAGAATTTCCATCTCATGAAGAAAGAAAATCGGCAATAAATCTGAGTATGGAGCAACAAAACTCAGAAAATGGAAAAAATGGGAAAAAGAGACGAGGTAAGTGTGAGAATCAACTCCATGTTGTGTGATGTCAGTGAGAATAATTCATGTGGAGTAGATGTCATCTGTCAGTGATGGGATTGTCACATGTATGATTGCTGACAATGACCCCTGACCTCTGTATGATAATATTCCTCTGCCGTCCGGCCACAGTGACTGCACAGCATTATCATGTAATATGGAGTCCCATCACTTACATTATATTTATTTCTCTTCTCATAGGTTCCATCTTCCGCCGGATCTTATCATCCTGCCGGCGTGGATTATCCAGGGCTGCTCGCGCATTTGCATGCTGTCACTGTTGCCCTAAAACCATCTAAAAGACGGGACACCTAAGCATCCAGCGCCCTGAAGTCCAGCAGATCCATCATCACTGCTGGAGCTGTATAGAAGGACCTTCACCATCTACCTGTGGCCTTCTGACTGGTCAACCTGGACAAGTTTCAGTAACGCCTCTGTCATCGGGCTCCGCGGTATTCATACTGCTCGTCTGACGTGTCATTTACTGATCACCTGGTATCTGACCTCGGCTATCTTCCTGACTTTGATTTATTCTATTGACAATGTTCACGATTTTATTCATCCCATTATTAATTAAAAAAAAGTAAAATCTGTTACTGTTGCTCTGATTCCTTTTTGTCTTGAATTCACAAATACTTGTAACTCACTAATTGCTCTTCTTCTCACTAAATGTATTTCTCATTATCCTTAATGCAGCAGTCAGTCTCATATTTCTGTCCAGCAATTACACTGGTGCATCCACCCTGTACCAGTCATTACACTCATCCACAAACCTCTCCACACTGCTGCACAGTCCTGCATCTCTACCATATCTACACTCCAATGAGCTAAGATTAACATCCTCCATAATCAGGACCTCCCACTCTCATGTCCAAGACATTTTCTCTGCTGCACCAGCTCTCAGGAGTGCACTACTGCAGGCAATCAGGTTCATTCCCACTATCAGAGATTTTAAGTGTGCAGTAGAAACAGATTATTTGTGGCAGGACTGTCAAATCACCTCACTATTCTAAGTTTTTCCTACAGCACTCAGTAGCACTTAATATTTGTACATATACAGATAATGGTTGGTGACTGGTTCATGCAGCCTTAATTCCACAAAGATAGAAATAAAAGGTCAACATGTTTCATACATTCAAACCATCCTTAATCATGGCAGAAAAACATAATTTTAAGTTCCCACTATGAATATTTGGTGAGATATCACAGCTGTGTATTTTCACAGCACAAAGAACGCATCTTACAGATCAGCAAATCACAGTGTGCTGACGCTTAGTGTTGTAGTTTTGAACAACACCATTCATTTTATCATATAATGTGTTGAAAAATGAGAAAAAATGCCAGGTTTGGGTTCCTTCATTTTACAGTGTGTATTGTGTTGTAAAAACAAACTGACAAAATGATTCAGAGTCAGTAGTACGATTACTGTGATACCAAACTTATAAGGTTTATATATATATATATATATATATATATATATGTATATATATATATATATATATATATATATACAGTACAGACCAAAAGTTTGGACACACCTTCTAATTTAAAGATTTTTCTGTATTTTCATGACTATGAAAATTGTACATTCACACTGAAGGCATCAAAACTATGAATTAACACATGTGGAATTATATACTTAACAAAAAAGTGTGAAACAACTGAAAATATGTCTTATATTCTAGGTTCTTCAAAGTAGCCACCTTTTGCTTTGATGACTGCTTTGCACACTCTTGACATTCTCTTGATGAGCTTCAAGAGGTAGTCACCGGAAATGGTCTTCCAACAGTCTTGAAGGAGTTCCCAGAGATGCTTAGCACTTGTTGGCCCTTTTGCCTTCACTCTGTGGTCCAGCTCACCCCAAACCATCTCGATTGGGTTCAGGTCTGGTGACTGTGGAGGCCAGGTCATCCGGCGTAGCACCCCATCACTCTCCTCCTTGGTCAAATAGCCCTTACACAGCCTGGAGGTGTGTTTGGGGTCATTGTCCTGTTGAAAAACAAATGATGGTCCAACTAAACGCAAACCGGATGAAATAGCATGCCGCTGCAAGATGCTGTGGTAGCCATGCTGGTTCAGTATGCCTTCAATTTTGAATAAATCCCCAACAGTGTCTCCAGCAAAGCACCCCCACACCATCACACCTCCTCCTCCATGCTTCATGGTGGGAACCAGGCATGTAGAGCCATCCGTTCACCTTTTCTGCATCGCACAAAGTCACGGTGGTTGAAACCAAAGATCTCAAATTTGAACTCATCAGACCAAAGCACAGATTTCCACTGGTCTAATGTCCATTCCTTGTGTTCTTTAACCCAAACAAGTGTCTTCTGCTTGTTGCCTGTCCTTAGCAGTGGTTTCCTAGCAGCTATTTTACCATGAAGGCCTGCTGCACAAAGTCTCCTCTTAACAGTTGTTGAAGAGATGTGTCTGCTGCTAGAACTCTGTGTGGCATTGACCCGGCCTCTAATCTGAGCTGCTGTTAACCTGCGATTTCTGAGGTTGGTGACTCGGATAAACTTATCCTCAGAAGCAGAGCTGACTCTTGGTCTTCCTTTCGTGGGGTGGTCCTCATGTGAGCCAGTTTCTTTGTAGCGATTGATGGTTTTTGCAACTGCACTTGGGGACACTTTCAAAGTTTTCCCAATTTTTCGCACTGACTGACCTTCATTCCTTAAAGTAATGATGGCCACTCGTTTTTCTTTACTTAGCTGCTTTTTGCTTGCAATAATACAAATTCTAACAGTCTATTCAGTAGGACTATCAGCTGTGTATCCACCAGAGTTCTGCACAACACAACTGATGGTCCCAACACCATTTATAAGGCAAGAAATCCCACTTATTAAACCTGACAGGGCACACCTGTGAAGTGAAAACCTTTTTCGGTGACTACCTCTTGAAGCTCATCAAGAGAATGCCAAGAGTGTGCAAAGCAGTCATCAAAGCAAAAGGTGGCTACTTTGAAGAACCTAGAATATAAGACATATTTTCAGTTGTTTCATACTTTTTTGTTAAGTATATTATTCCACATGTGTTAATTCATAGTTTTGATGCCTTCAGTGTGAATGTACAATTTTCATAGTCTTGAAAATACAGAAAAATCTTTAACCGAGAAGGTGTGTCCAAACTTTTGGTCTGTACTGTATATATATATATATATATATATATATATATACAGTGTTTAGCATAAATCAGTACACCCAAATAGATTTGTCAGCAAACCTGTAGTTTCCTTTCAGAATCATCATTTTATATGGGATACCATACTACAAAATACTCTCGCAAATTTGAGCCATTGAATGCAAACAAGATTTGGTATTTTGCAGACCCCAAAAAAGTAATTTTCTTAACAAACTCATTCAAGATCATGTTTCAAAAATGAGAACATCCCAGTAACAGTCTTAAGAGAAAAGCTAAGTTTAGACAACAAAATTCTAATTAACAAGAACTGAACCACAGGTAAGTGTAATTATTCATTAAACAGATGTCCAGCAGACAGGTGTCTGTAAAAGGAAGTTACTTAATAAAGAAAACTCCTTCCCATTTCATGCTATCAGCAATGGCACCACATAGAAGGGAAATGTCACAAAACCTGAGAAAGAAAATAATTTCTTTGCAATAAATGTAAAGTCTACAAGAAGATCAGCAAAACTTTACTTATCAGTCAGAATACTGTAGCAAAAGTGATGCAAAACTATAACAAAGATGGAACTGCAACCATCTTACAGAGACGTCCAGGCCGACTATGGAAGTTAACACCTAAACAAAAGCGTCCTCTGATGAGAAGGGTAAGTGGTACCACATAGAAGAGAAATGTCACAAGACATTTCTGAGAAAGAAAATAATTTCTTTACAAAAAATGTGAAGTCTACAAGAAGATCAGCAAAGCTTTTCTTATCAGTCAGATGGAAGTTAACATCTAAACAAAAGCATCTTCTGATGAGAAGAAAATCGACAGGCAAATTCATTGCTATTAGCTGAAGAAGTAGAAAGCCAAACTAGGGTGAGTGTTTTCCATGACACGACACGGTGTACACTGCAAATGAATGGCATTCATGAGTGTCCTCCACAAAGGAAGCCTCTCTCCCTTAAAGCCCATGAACAATAAAAGTCCGTCTACAATTTGCCAGGGTCCATGCTTAAAACTATGAGGACTACCGGGACTCTATACTGTGTATGTGCATCTTATGTGTATGTCCGTATTTTATGTTTGTGTGCACTATGTATATGTGACGCGCCCTGGGCCTATGTGACGTAGCGTTGCGCACGCAGGGACTACCCGGAGCCGGATCTGATAGGGGTAGTAGTCTCGTGGCGGTGACCCGGTCCGTGCCCAGGGAGTCAGACTAAGTGGCGGTATATTAGCAGTAGATGTAGGATGACTACGCCACCCGTTGAATGCAGCTATGGAGCTGCCGCTGCAGGGCAGACCGCTGAGGCCGGTGGAAGGATGGTGCAGCGTGGATGATATAACCCCCAACGGGAGGGGTATGGCCTCAGGGCAGCCGACGTGGAAGATGGGGGTAGCAGGAACCACTCAGAGACGATGCGGTGTAGTTCAGGGTCTTTACTGGTGACAAAGACAGACCCTCCCGGAGTACTTGCTAGCGATCGGGGCCTGGTCAGTCCTTGAGCAGATGGGATCTCCCCTGGCCAGGTGGAGTTGTAGGCCTTCCCAACTAACTGTACTCTTCTGGCTACCTTGCTAGAGGCGGGTAAAAGTAGCCCACGTCCCTGAGTGTACCGTGTGGTGCTCACCTGTATGGCCGGTGACTCGGGGCCTTCTAGTGCCTTCCGCTCCACGACGGCGGTGCTGGTCCCACGCGTGTGACCGTGCCTTCGGGTTTCTGGGCCAGAGGACTTGAAATCCCCTGCCGGACGGTTTCTGCTGCTGGGTAAGGGTTAGTCCCCACAGCCTCGGACTCCGGGTCCGGTGATAACTTCTCAGTCAGGGCGAGCTCTGCAGCTGCCAGCCCCTGACTCCTTGTAGCACTGCTCCCACAGAGCTCCTGTTGTTTCTTCCTATGCTGCTTCTCTTCTCTGTCTCTACTTCTGGCATGGCCCGGGAGCTGGGCCCAGCCGGAGCCACAGCTCCCTGTCCGCCCTCCTGGCTCAACTCTCCCTTTGAACTCTCTAACCCTGCCTCAGCCCCAGGTTTATATAGGGGAAGTCCTTCCCCTCCCAGGACTGGGCAGGAGGTGTGGCATGCATAGGATTCCTGACCAAGAGACCTCCCACCTGCTCTCAGACATAACATTGCTGTTACTGTGGAAACCAGACCCCTGGGGTGCCACATATGCATACGTTAAAATGTGTATAGAGTATTAGCATGTGCAAATTTTATATGTGTGCCTAATATAAATATACATGGAAATGTATATGTAGGTGGTGCCTGATGGAGGGTGGGGGGCCCAGATCAGAAGTCCTGATTAAGGGCCCTTCACTGTCATTGTCTGCCCCTTATATAAACAGTAAAATCCTCTTTAATAACTGGACTTCCATTGGGGTGGACTTCTCATAGATGGCCAGTATGCATACTATATTGTGAATCTGGGCATCTCTCACAGAAAATCTGATCTGGATATGAGGGTGGTCTTCTATAAGCGGTGATGTTTTGGAGAGATTTAGGGAAAAGTCCCAATTCTTATCCATCGATCTGGTAATTTGAGTAAAATATTTGTGTTGATAACTGATCACAAAGTCACAAAATATGTAAGATTTGGCATAACCTGGTTCATTTTTCAAAAAGTTATGCTCAATTTTTTAGCACCAAGTTTTGTTGCTTTTTGGTAGACTTACACTAACTTAGTATATTGTGTGAGAATTAAATGAATTATGAATTAGTTGGCGCATTTTACCACACTCTGGGGGTCCCTGACAGTCCTTCTTTACCGGCCCTGTAGTGATGCCAATGTAAACTTCCAAGTGACCGCGCAGTCAATCACTGTCACGAATGCAGGACAACCTATGATTAGCTAATTTTTGGGAAATCCTTATAACAAAAGGGGATTGAAAATATTTACAATTATTTTAAAAGCATTAAAAAAAAAACAGACCCAATACTTATAATTAGTTTGTTGAAAGTAGTCTAATTAAAGGGAGCTGAAAGGATTAGAGATTATGAACCCGATTCACCAGTGTTTTTGCCAGAAAACTGGCATAAAGCTCTTGAAAAGTTGCAAAGTTTTGTGACTTTTCCCATTTTCACATAATTTTAACTTCTTTAAAGCCCAAGACGTACTGATACGTATCTGCGCCCTGGGACTTAAGAGCCTGATACGTATTAGTACATCTTTGCGATCGCGCCCGCACACAGGCTGTGTGGGCGTGATCGCCGCCGGGTGTCAACTGATTGTCACAGCTGACACCCGGTGCTATGTGCTGGGAGAGGTCCCGCACATTAACCCCCGCAATGCTGGGATCGAAGTCGTTCGCAGCATTGCGGGGGCAAGGGGAGGTGATCGGGATAGTCACCTCTCCTGCCGGCGTCCAGCAATGTGTGCCGCGGCTTCCCGGATGTTGCCATGATGACCCGATTCACTGAGGGGTGCAGTTTTAAGAATGGTGTCACTTTTGGGTATTTTCAGTCATAAAGACCCCTCAAAGTGACTTCAAATGTGATGCGGTCCCTAATAAAATGGTTTTGTAAATTTTGTTGGAAAAATGAGAAATCGCTGGTCAATTTTAACCCTTATAGCTCCCTAATAAAAATAAATTTGGGTTCCAAAATTGTGCTGATGTAAAGTAGACATATGGGAAATGTTATTTATTAACTTTTTTTGTGTGACATATCTCTCCGATTTAAGGGCATATGTGGCACCCCAGGGGTCTGGTTTTCCACAGTAATGTAATGTTATGTCTGAGAGCAGTTGGGAGGTCCTTTGGTCAGGGATCCTGTGCATGCCACACCTCCTGCCCAGTCTTGGGAGGGGAAGAACTTCCCCTGTATAAACCCGGGGCTGAGGCAGGGTGAGTCAGACAAGGAGAGTGGAGACAAGAAGCAGCATAGGAAACAGCAGAGTTCCAAGGAGTCAGGGGCTGGCAGCTGCAGCGCTCGCCCTGACTAAGAAGATTCTTTACCGGACCCGGAGTCCGAGGCTGTGGGGACTAACTCCTACCCAGCAGCAGAATCCGTCAGGCAGGGGATTTCAGGTCCTCTGGCCCAGAAGCCCGAAGGCACGGTCACACGCGTGGGACCAGCACTGCCATCGTGGAGCGGAAGCCATTAGAAGGCCCCGAGTCACCGGCCATACGGGTGAGCACCACACGGTACACTCAGGGACGTGGGCTACTTACATCAGCTTCTAGCAAGGTAGCCAGAAGAGTACAGTCAGTTTGGGAGGCCTACAACTACGCCTGGCCAGGGGAGATCCCATCTGCTCAAGGACTGACCAGGCCCCGTTTGCTAGCAAGTACTCCGGGAGGGTCTGTCGTTGTTACCAGTAAAGACCCTGAACTACACCGTACCGTCTCTGAGTGGTTCCTGCTACCCCCATCATCCACGTCGGCTGCCCTGAGGCCATACCCCTCCCGTTGGGGGTTATACTATCACGCTGCACAATCCTACCACCGGCCTCAGCGGTCTGCCCTGCAGCAGCAGCTTCCTGGCTGCACTCAACGGGTGGCGTAGTCATCAACTATTTACTACTAATAGACTGCCGTCTAGTTTGACTCCCTGGGCACGGACCGGGTCACCGCCACGAGACTACGACCCTCCACTGATCCGGCTCCGGGTAGGCTCCCGCGTGCGCAACGCAGCGCGACACAGGCCCAGGGGCGCGTCAACTTTGGCGTAGTCGGCAGGATTTCGTGCCCGCAACCACCGGGTACTGCGTGCCTGAAAAGCAAAGACTGTTCAAACTTACCAGTGGTGAAGATTCCCGCTATCCGTGGAGGTTTCCCGCCATCCGGCGCCATCTTCTACCTTCTTCCCGCTATCGGTGAAGTTTCCCGCCATCCGGCGCCATCTTCGGCCTTCTTCCCGCCATCCGTGGAGTTTTCCCGCCGTTGGACGCCATCTTGGGGACGCCGCGCGGGAAGAAGAGGGGCGTGGACTCCGAAAGCGCGCGAGAACTGAAACCCCGCCTCACGTCCGGACGTTGCGTAAGGTCCTGGAAGGAGCCCAGCAGACGCCGACGTCACAGGAGCGCGACGGAAGGTCCTCAACCCTGACGATCCACTGCGGAGCCGCGGCCTACGGAAGAGGATCATCGCAAGGTAGGCCACGGTCCACTAGGGGGGAGGAAGATGTCGGATACGGAGGAGAGCTTCACTGCCCCAACCCCCGCCAGCGCTACCGCTGCTGCAGTTATGCCCTTCACCATGCCCTATATCCCGGGAGCAGCTTGGCTACCCCAGTATTCAGGGGAGTCACATACCCTGCATGACTTTAGAGAAAAGCTGGATAGCCTCTTCCAGGTGTACCCCCTCACAGAAGAGCAAAAAGTGAGCATCCTGGTGGCCCAACTAACCGGGGCAGCCAAAAGGGAAGTAAAATCCTGCCCACCTGGGAGGAAGACTGTCGCAGGGATACTAACCCGGCTGAAGGACACCTTTGATACCCGCACCTCAGCCGAGATTAAGCTTAGATTCTACGGGTGCAAGCAGCGAGCGCATGAGAGTATAAGGGACTATGCACTAAACCTACAAGAGGCCCTGAGGGCCATAAAGCAGACCGACCCTGATGGGGTGGGAAACGAGGACAGGCTGTTGACTGAACAATTTATAGAGGGTTTATATTGCAATGCCCACCGAACCCAGTTGCGGGCAATGGCCTTACAGGATCCCCATCTGGACTTTGCACAGTTCAAGGACAGAGCCATCCGGGTGCTCCGAGAACCGGCACCAGGTGGCGTTGTGACCCACAGACGCCCCACTACCACTTACTACCAGGAGGCGGCGCCCTTGTTAGCAGGGCCTGTGGGAGCTGATGCGCAGGCTTTGGACAATGACCCGGCTCCAGACCTACACCATCAGGTCCAAGAGCTAGTTAAGAGCGTTGCTGCGCTAACCCGAACTGTGCAGTCTTTACAGGTTTCCACCCCAGGGAAGATCCAGCTGGCATCCGGACCGGAGGACATCCCGTGGCGTCGACCAAGGAGGACCCCACCGGCCAGAGGAAGACCCAGTGACCGATACAGCGAGGACGGACGACCCATCTGCCGCCGCTGCAATCAACCCGGACATATGGAAAGGTACTGTTCTTTAAACGGGCACAACCTGGGGTAGAGGGCCAACCCCCAGGAAAAAGATCACCAGGCCCATCGAACTGGCGCGACAGATATGTGGGAGGACGTCCAGTCTTGCCTGTGGTACTGGATGGCATTCCCATGAGTGCCCTACTGGATACCGGGTCACAGGTCACCACCATCCCGTACGTGCTCTTCAAGCAGTACTGGAATGACTCGGATATTACCCACTACCCTGACAACGACTTGAGTATCATCGCCAGCAATGGCCAGCCCGTGCCACAGATCGGATTTAAGGAGGTGGCCCTCAAAATCGGTAGAGTCGAACTGGCCGCACAGGGACTGATCATTGTAGATATTGATAAACATGAGAGTCACCCAAAAATAACTCTAGGAACTAACGTAATTGAAAATTGTCTTGCAGAGGTGATTTTCCTTTTACAGCAGGTTGCCAAGAACGCCAGCTCCGGCGAGCAGCGGGTGCTCCAGAAAGAGATCCGGGCACTGATGCAACGGCAACAAGTGGAACTCTCCGGCGGTGAGATTGGTAGCGTAAGAATGTGTGACCCTTTTCCTATTGCCATGCCCCCAAAAAGTGAAATGATGATTTGGTGCCGGGCAGCTATTGGTCTGAGAGGAAGGGATTACCAGGCAATGGTAGAACCAGTTTACTCAGACAGTAGGCCCACCATTTTGACAGCACGGGGGGTGGTCAATGTACGCCATGGGAGGGTGCCCATTCGCATAATAAATATCGGGGAGAGGGAAGTGTACCTGCCCCGGTATGCCACGCTAGCCAAATTATATACCACTAATCAAAATTCTATACAATCTGTGGAACCCTTGCCTCCATCTCACCCGGAGGAAGGTAACGGCTCTAAGAAAGACATGGAGGACTGGTGTCAGCAACTACATTTGGGTACTGATTCCACTCCCTCACATCAGAAACAAGGAGTCTATCGGGTGGTTCAAGAGTATGAGAGAGTGTTTAGTAAACACCCGTTAGACTTCAGGCGAGTCAAGGGGGTAGAACACCGCATCCCCACGGGAGATCATCCTCCCATAAAAGAGAGGTATCGACCCGTACCCCCTGCACATTACCAACACGCCAAGGGGATGCTTAGAGACATGAAGGAGGCTGGGGTAATCCGGGATAGCTGTAGCCCCTGGGCAGCCCCACTAGTTTTAGTTAAAAAGAAAGACAACACCATGAGGATGTGTGTAGATTACCGGAAAATCAACCGTATCACACACAAGGATGCGTACCCCTTACCAAGGATAGAGGAGTCATTGGCTGCTTTAAGATCTGCTAACTTCTTCTCTACCTTGGATCTCACTAGCGGGTACTGGCAGGTTCCTGTAGCAGAGGCGGACCGGGAGAAGACCGCATTCACCACCCCGATGGGACTTAGCGAGTTCACCTGCATGCCGTTCGGACTCTGCAACGCCCCAGGAACCTTCCAACGATTAATGGAGTGCTGTCTGGGCCACAGAAACTTCGAGACGGTCCTGTTGTACCTGGACGATGTCATCGTATACTCCAAAACTTATGAGGACCACCTGAAACACCTGGCGGAGGTGTTCGAAGCTCTGGCGAGTTACGGCCTAAAGGTGAAACCCTCCAAGTGTCACCTCCTGAAACCAAAGGTGCAATACCTGGGACACGTGGTGAGCGCTGACGGAGTGGCTCCCGACCCCGATAAGATCACCGCAATTAAGGGATGGCCAAGCCCCTCCAGCGTAAAAGAAGTGCGGCAGTTCCTAGGGTTGGTAGGCTACTACCGAAGGTTTATTCCCGGTTTCACCAAAAAGGCAGCGCCTATGCAGGACCTCCTGATAGGCCAGTCCCGGAAGGCCAAGAACCAGAAGCCGCCCTTCAAATGGGAAGAGCCAGAAGAAGAGTCCTTCCGCCAGCTGAAGATGGCCCTCACGGGGGATGAAATCTTGGCGTACCCAGACTATAGCCAGCCCTTCATCCTCTACACCGACGCCAGTAACATCGGGCTAGGAGCCGTACTATCCCAGATTCAGCAGGGGAGAGAACGAGTGATCTCCTATGCCAGCCGAAAACTGCGACCCACCGAAAGGAACCCCGAGAATTACAGCTCATTTAAGCTAGAGTTCCTGGCCGTGGTATGGGCAGTCACCGAGCGCTTTAGGCATTACCTCGCTTCTTCCCGGTTCACCGTATACACGGATAACAACCCGTTGATACACCTGGACACGGCAAGACTCGGTGCCCTGGAGCAGAGGTGGATGGCCCGTCTGTCCAACTACGAGTTCACAATCAAATACCGGGCAGGACGCTCCAATACTAACGCGGATGCCCTGTCCAGGATGCCCAACCTGCCGGACGAAGGAGAAGATCCGGAGGGACTGGAAGAAGTTGAACTCCCTGCGTTCCACCGTCATGGGACTATCCAGTATTCCCACCGGGTAAGGGGTAAACAGGCTGCTACGTTGAACCCCTTACCCCACTACAACTGGGCGGAAACGCAAGACAGCGACCCTGCCGTCCGACTGGTGAAGGAGATGCTGACTCGGCCGGAGGCTCGACTTGAACCAGACGCTCCGGAGGAAGCCAAACAACTATGGGCGGAGAAGAGTCGACTATTCCTTTACAAGGGGAAGTTGTGCCGCAGAATGGTCAACTCCCGGACGCATGAACTACTCTGGCAAGTAGTGGTGCCACGAAGAGACGCAGCCATGGTGATGGAGGCATACCACGACGGAGCTGGACACTTCGGGTGGAAAAAGCTGGAGTTCCTGCTGCGCGAGCGGTTCCACTGGGTAGGCATGAGGGGAACCATCGAGAAGTGGTGCAGAGACTGTGGCCCGTGCAATCTGAGAAGGAAGGACCGGGCCAGCCAGAAGACTCCCCTGCAATCCATCGTCACCCGGCAACCGTTGGAACTGGTAGCCTTGGATCATGTAAAACTGACCCCAAGCAGAAGTGGCTACGTCTACGCGTTAACCATCGTGGATCATTACTCCCGGTTCTTGGTTGTCGTCCCCGTCAAGGACTTAACGGCTCAAACAGCAGCTAAAGCCTTCCAGCAGCACTTCTGCCGTCCACACGGGTACCCGGACCAAGTGCTGACGGACCAGGGACCTGCCTTTGAAGCGGAGGTCTTCCAGGAATTCTGCAATCTGTATGGCTGCCGGAAGATAAGGACGACACCCTACCATCCGCAAACTAATGGACTTTGTGAAAAAATGAACCAGGTGGTAATGGATCTGCTAAAAACATTGCCCCTGGAAGAACGCAGTCTATGGCCTGAGAAGTTGCCCGATCTGGTGGACCTATACAACCACATCCCGGTAGGTTCCACCAACTGTACCCCGGCTTACCTAATGAGGGCGAGACCTGGTAAGTTACCTGTTGACCTGGAAATGGGAGTCCTGACACCTGAGGACACTTCACCAGAAACAGACTGGGACACAGAGAGGCAGCAGCAGTACCGGAGAGTACAAGAGAGCGTGGAGCGAAGTCTCTGTCAGGCTAGGGAAAGACAAGAGAAGACTTACAACCAGTATGCTCCCGCTGTTCCCCTGGTACCCGGAGAGCAGGTCTTGAAGAGGAAAAGACGGCTCCACAAGTTGGATGACCAGTGGGAGGAGGACCCGTACACCGTACTGCCCTCAAGCCACGAGAACCCGAAGGTCTGTACCATCAGTAAAGACGGAGGGGAAACCACAGCCATTGTATCCCGGGACCACCTGAAGAAGTGTCCCGAACAACTGAGGAACCCTGAAGAGGAACAAGAAGACCATCGACCCGTGGAAGAAAGGGAAGATATGGTTAGTACCGTGCTCGGGGACTTCCCTCAGTCTTGGACTCAAGTCAATGGTGCAGTTGTGGTACCCGTACTCACCTTCCTCCAACCATCATCCCAAGAACCTACGGAGCAACGGGTAGAGCTGGAAGAACAGCCGGTCCAGGAGGCAGAAGACTCCACACAAGCAGAACAGGAGAATCAACCCTCTGCTTATAGTGAGCCTGCCGTACCCCTAGTGAGACAAAGAGCCGGTAGACAGCTGCCCAGTTTACCCTTGACAGCTCCTACACCCTGTAGTTCAGGGCCAGACAGTCAGCTCCGTAGGTCCACTCGGGCCACTAGAGGCCAGTTACCCGCACGCTGGAGAATTTAAAGTGTATAAATTGTTTTATTTATGTTTTTTTTTTTTCTGCGTATTGTTGCTTGTGAATAATTTTGTGTTTCCAGTTGTTTTTAGGAAACCTTGGTGGATTTACCGGGAATCCTTGTATATAGTTGGAGCGTAACCCAGGATGGACTAGAGACTGTTAAGGACTCGGGGTAGGACAGACCCCTACCTGGTTACGTCTCCCTGTGTTGGTGAAATGGACACCTTTGCTTTTCTTCAAAGACCGCACCCGGTTGCGGACACGCCGCAACCATCTTATGTGTTTTTCTTATTGTGTTGTTATTGTTATACTTTGTTATGTTTTTCTAAATGTGTTTAGTCCCGGAGTACTAAATTTCACTAGGGGGGAATGTGGCACCCCAGGGGTCTGGTTTTCCACAGTAATGTAATGTTATGTCTGAGAGCAGGTGGGAGGTCCTTTGGTCAGGGATCCTGTGCATGCCACACCTCCTGCCCAGTCTTGGGAGGGGAAGAACTTCCCCTGTATAAACCCGGGGCTGAGGCAGGGTGAGTCAGACAAGGAGAGTGGAGACAAGAAGCAGCATAGGAAACAGCAGAGTTCCAAGGAGTCAGGGGCTGGCAGCTGCAGCGCTCGCCCTGACTAAGAAGATTCTTTACCGGACCCGGAGTCCGAGGCTGTGGGGACTAACTCCTACCCAGCAGCAGAATCCGTCAGGCAGGGGATTTCAGGTCCTCTGGCCCAGAAGCCCGAAGGCACGGTCACACGCGTGGGACCAGCACTGCCATCGTGGAGCGGAAGCCATTAGAAGGCCCCGAGTCACCGACCATACGGGTGAGCACCACACGGTACACTCAGGGACGTGGGCTACTTACATCAGCTTCTAGCAAGGTAGCCAGAAGAGTACAGTCAGTTTGGGAGGCCTACAACTACGCCTGGCCAGGGGAGATCCCATCTGCTCAAAGACTGACCAGGCCCCGTTTGCTAGCAAGTACTCCGGGAGGGTCTGTCGTTGTTACCAGTAAAGACCCTGAACTACACCGTACCGTCTCTGAGTGGTTCCTGCTACCCCCATCATCCACGTCGGCTGCCCTGAGGCCATACCCCTCCCGTTGGGGGTTATACTATCACGCTGCACAATCCTACCACCGGCCTCAGCGGTCTGCCCTGCAGCAGCAGCTTCCTGGCTGCACTCAACGGGTGGCGTAGTCATCAACTATTTACTACTAATAGACTGCCGTCTAGTTTGACTCCCTGGGCACGGACCGGGTCACCGCCACGAGACTACGACCCTCCACTGATCCGGCTCCGGGTAGGCTCCCGCGTGCGCAACGCAGCGCGACACAGGCCCAGGGGCGCGTCACATAAAAATTCAAATTTTGAAAATTGCAAAATTTTCTAAATTTTCGCCAAATATCTGTTTTTTTCACAAATAAACACAAGTGATATCGAAGAAATTTTACCACAATCATAAAGTACAATATGTCATGAAAAAATATTCTCAGAACCAGGGGGATCCGTTGAAGCGTTCCAGAGTAATTACCTCATAAAGTGACAGTGGTCAGAATTGTAAAAATTGGCCTTCTCATTAACGTGCAAACCACTTTGGGTTGTAAAGGGGTTAAGGACTCTACCTGCATATACAGTCATGGAGGAAAGTGCTGGCACCCTTGAAATTGTTTCAGAAAATTACACATGTTTTATTACACGCATGTTTATTTCCTTTGTGTTTATTGGAACAACACAAAAAAACTGAGAAAAAAAAGGCAAATTGGACATAATTTCACACAAAACTCCAAAAATGGGCCGGAATACATATATATATTTTTGATGGGACAACACTGAAGATGCGACACTTTGATACAATGTACAGTAGTCAGTGTACAGCTTGTTTAACTGTAAATTTGGTGTGCCTGCAAAATAACTCAACACACAGCCATTAATGTCTAAACAGCTGGCAACAAAAGTGAGTACACCCCTAAGTGTGTTCTCAGCTGATGTTATTTGTTGGTTTTTCTTTGCATCCCGAACAATTTTCTTGGCAGTTGTGGCTGAAATTTTTGTTGGTCTACCTGACTGTGGTTTGGTTTTTACAGAGCATCTGATTTTCCATTTGTTAATCACAGTTTGAACACTGCAGACTGGCATTATCAATTCCTGGGATATCTTTTTGTATCCCTTTCCTGTGTTATACTCTTTTTGCCTCCCTTTCCTGTGTTATACAGTTCAACTACCTTTTCCCGTAGATCCGTTGATAATTCTTTTGCTTTCCCCATCTCAAAATCCAGAAACGTCAGTGGCTGGATCCCAGAAACTCACTCAGCTTTATGCACACACACTGATTACAAGCAAACAGGTCATAGGTGAGGATGTTACCTTTAGTAGCCATTCAAACCCATTTGTGTCAAATTCTGTGCATGTTATCAGGCCAAAATTATCAGCGTATGTAAACTTTTTGATCAGGATTATTTGGATGTTTTTGGTTGTCATTAGTGATGAGCGAGCACTAAAATGCTCGAGTACTCGTTGCTCGGGTCGAGCAAATTGAAATACTCGGGTGCTCAACCCGAGCAATGAGCCCAATATAAGTCTAGGGGAAACTTGAGCATTTTTCAGGTGGCTCCCCACGGCGGTCTGCAGAGGGCCTAAAAATTGCCCAAATCGATGGGAACTGTGCTCAAATGACATGTGAACAGCATGGGGAAGACCCCTGGAAGCATCTCTGACTCCCAGATCACTGCTGTCAACAACGTCGTCAGAGTATTACGCCACTTTTACGGCGTAAGGAACATCCTTTCCAGGGTGATGACTTGTATATAAGGCAAAATAAATAAACAAAAACACAAATACTCCTACACACCTTGGGCTATGTTCACACGTAGCATTTTTGACACGTTTTTGCACTTTTGCATTGCTTTCAACCAAGACAAATGCATTCACCAGGAAATGTCATTTTAACATTTTACAACCTTATCTGGCCATGTGGTGTGTGACACATCATCAGACACATGCATACAGTGCTGAAAAGACATGGGAACAGCAAGGGGAAGACCTCTGTAAACATCTCTGAATCCCAGGTCACTGCCTAAATGTGTGCCCATCATAAGTGATCCTTGGCACATGCGAAGATGCCTCCCGCCATGCACCTGTCGTTGCAGACTTGCAACAATCACCGTCCACGTCCTTGTCCCACTGCAGTGTTCAGTTGTCCCTACCCCATTCCTTGGAATGCAAGCACAAGAATGCCGGCAGCCACCCACCCACAGGCTGCAATACTATACTGCCAAATTTTTGACAGCTGCTTGCACTTGAAATGTGGCCTTTTAGGCTCGTGGAGGCGGAAGCTTTTCATAACCTCATGCCGGCGGCGGCCGGGTGTCCATACTCGGTCCCCAGTCGCCACTATATTTCCCGGTATCGCCTCTGCCTTCCACAACCACGGGTCCAATAACATTACCCGTGCCCTCCCCAGTGCACTTACTGGGAAGGACCGCCTAACCACAAACACGTGGACAGGTGAATGTGGCCAGGGACGGTACGGAGCCAGTCCACAACTTTTTTTGCTAAGAGTTGTATTTAGCTCGGTGAAAGGACTGGCATAGAGGGAAACCGTATCTACCCTGCGCGTCATTTCTCCCAGAAAATCCTGTAATTGAGCTTGTTGCAGAAGCAATGGCAGCCCATCCAACATCAACTCGCACTTGTCAATGGTGCTTTGACACACACACATCTTTCTTTGCGCATTTAATTTCTTGAATACAGAGTTGGAAAATGGCCTGATCCGTAATGCGTTTTGAGAAATAACATGCATAAGCATGGCTGATCCGCATTAAAAAAGCAGCCATAGAGTGTCCAGGAACCTTCCCCCACACTTTTCTTAGCCAGGGCTGCTTTTCGGCAGGGTTGCACGGGCCCACCAGAGAACCAGAGACTCCTCCGGCGGGCCCTGGCTTCTCCTTCAGGAGAGTTCATAGTGCCGAGGTGAGGCCATGATGATGATAGAGGCCATCATCTGCTTAGTTTTCTGTTACTTGGAATGCAATTGCAAGTGACGCGCCCCCTGGGACATATTCCTTTCTTTCAGGGGAATACCCGGAGCCGGATCAGATGGGGGTTGTAGTCTCCGAGTGGCTGTGACCCGGTCCGTGCCCAGGGTGTCAAACTCAGTTGTATGTGGCAGACCTACAGATGTTATTAAGTTCTTTATTGTCGACTACGCCACCCGTTGTGTTGCGGTCACTGTGGCCGCCGCTGCAGCAGGGTCCGCTGAGGCTGATGGTGTTGGTGCAGCTTGATAGGATAACCCCCAACGGGAGGGGTATAGCCTCAGGGGGATCAGGTGCAGAGGATGGGGGTTGTGGTGGTGCAGTGTAGACGGCAATCAGAGACAGAGTCGGGTTATGCAGTTTAGGGTATTTACTCACTGCTGATGTTCCGGTCACTCCAGCTTCTAGTGACCACCCGAGCCGTGCTGCGTCCACCAGGTCCTGGACTCGGCCAACCCCCAAGTAAGTCCGGAGCGTGACCCTGAGCTCTCCTTCTGTCCTTTCCTCTGGCCGTCCCCACCAGTGATCCACCTAGGTCCAGCTCCCTCGGGCCTTCTGTTGGGAGGCCCTTGGCCTTGGGTTCCCTGACCCTCCACGTGGTATGCCTTCGGGGTGGATGTGGTGGGTGGCCGTGGCAGATGCTGCCCATGGCCTCCGGTCTCTGGCTAGGGTGTGCTTCTGCCCCCACCAGTTTGGGATCCGGTACCCTGTGCCGACTCTTCACCCGGGGATTTAATTTGGGTTCTTGGAGTCCTCTTTTCTGTTTCCCCCTCTGGGTCTTTCCTTCTCTTTCTCCTCTCTCACTCTGGGTCTCTCTTCTCCTCTGCTCGCTGACTTGTTCTCTGCAACTGACCCTGTTCTTAGTTGGTGCCCACCTTATATATCCCTCTATGTGTGAGCTCAGGTGACCAGCACCCAATGAGCTCCTAACTTTACCCAGGCTGCTCCCCCTATCTGCCCCTACACTACTTGGGATATTCCACCCCCCTCCCACTCCAGCCAAGGACAGACTCGGTCGTACCTGCACATTTCTAAGTGGGAGTACCGTTGGTCTGCCCTCCGGAAATGGGATGTGTGTAGTGCATGCAGCCTACCGAGCTCAGTTCCACACTCCTTCCTTACCCGGGAGTGGAATATCACACCTCTGGCTGAGGTGCAATACCCCTGTAGCAGCCGAATCCTCAGGGTGCTACATTCCCCCCTGGTAAATCACAACACGTCCTCGGGCTGCAAAAGATAAAACCACAAAAACATACAATTTTTTTTTTCATAAACATCAACATATAAAACATATAAAACATCATATAAATTAGCAGCATCAATAGAACTTTTTATATAAAACATTCTCGTCGTCTCTCCTCCTCCTCCGGTCACTGGGCAACTGTTGACCGGGCAAAGTGCGACAGTTCCTTTTCTTAAGGTGGTTTGACAGTAAAACCAGTAGGGGGCGCTTTAGGAAGCGCAACTATGTACAAGGGTAGTTGGCCGCTCTCAGTCCTCGGCCAGGTAAAGGGAAGGGAAAGGAATGGCTGCTCACAGTCCTCAGCCTGTGGGATTAAAGGTAAAACGGGTGAACAGTTCACATCAGCTGGTCCCAACGGGGACTATATTTGCAGTAACAGTTTCTTTGTACCCCTACGGGTAACTATATACAGTCTCCTTCACTACCGTCCTCAACGACGGCGTCCTCCTGCTCTTTTCTTGTAGTCAGCTGTTGCTTTAGACCCGTCCGGGTCTTCTTGCTCCTCCTCCTCACACCGCAACTCCTCCTCCGTCAGGCGATGCACGTGGAGGGCGTAGGGTCCTTTGGCACACTTGTGCCGGGTAAAGGTGACCTCGTCCCCGATATAAAGGTCACGACCTCTGTGCCCCTCCGGCAGATGGGACTCCACGTCTCTGCGCGTGACAAAGACGTCGCCGGGGGTGTTGTGGTCTCGGATGAAGCCCCACCCGTGCTGCATGTTGAACTTGATTACAGTCCCGGTGGTGCGGGGACTGTGCGCTGCACGGGGGTCCCTCCTGGTCCGGCTCTTCTGCTCGGCGCTCCTTATTTGGGCCTGTTGTTCCCGGACCCGCCTCTCTCTCCGCTCCCTCGCAAACTCCTCGAGCTGCTGCCGGCAGCACTCAGCACGCTTCGCTGCAGCTGCCCGGGTTTCTTGAGTGAACCCCATTAGATCTTCTCCGGTGGGGTCCCACTCAAATTGGGTCTCTTCAAGCGGGGGCGAGATCCTTATCACGGGCTTCGGAGCCGGAATCAGGGGTGCACACATGGCCCCAACCCTCCTCTGGTGCTCCAGTTCATAATATTCCTGGGGCCAGATGAAAGGCTGCCCGTCCGGCCACGTGTGCTGGGCAAACAAGTCCTCTCCCAGACGCGGCACCCTTGGTTTTACGGGCGCGGGCGCGGTGATGGTGGCGCCCGGGTTGCCCAGGCCTTGCGGCCAGGCCTGGGGCACCTGGAAGGTGAAGGGCACCGTTAGGACGGCGGCGCCCTGGGCTACCTGGCCTTGCGGCCAGGCCGGAGGCTCCGCGGAGGTAGGGGGCGCTGTTGGTGATGCGACGCCCGGGAATTCTAGGCCCTGCGACCAGGCTGGTGTTGCTTCCTGTTTTGCCACGCTTGGGGTCGTTGCGCATGGCGTCACAGGGGTCGCGGCGGCGGCTTCCGGTTGGGGCCTAGTCTGCGTCGGTGACATGGCGTTTTCGGGCACAGCAGGGGGACTTTCGGGCTCTGCGACGGGGAGCTGGGGCAGGTAAGCGGTTTCCCGGTTTGGGGTATAGACGTCCCCTTTACCTGCCTCCATGCGTTCGGCTCCCTTCTCGACGCCGTCTCCGGCCTTGGGTCCTCCCGCGCCATCCTCAGAGGCGGTCTGTCTCCTCATCTTGGCTGGCGTGCTCCGGGTCTTGGTTTGCTGGGCCATCTCTCGGCTCCACTCCGCCAATGTCTCTCGCTGTACCCGGGCCATCCTCCGTGCGAGGCCCTCCAGGGCAGTCTGTGCACACTCCCGGTCTCGGGGGAGCTGTGCGAGGACCTCCACTAGGCCTAGTGGGGTCGTAGTTTCCAGCAGGCTCCTGACCAACGGGTCGGTGCTGCTCTGCTCTTCTTCCAGCAGGCTCCTGGCCAGCGGGCCGGTGCTGCTCTGCTCTCCTTCCTCAGTCTCTAGCAGGCTCCTGGCCAGTGGGCCGGTGCTGCTCTGCTTTCTCGCCATCTCCGGGTAAGCTCCTCCGCTACTCTTCTCCAGGCTTCTTGCCTCCGGGTGCGCTCGCTCCAGACTGCTCCAGGCGGCACCCATCTTCGTTCTTTTCTTTCGTCTCCTCCCACTTCGAGGGCGGTCCCGGGGCAACTCGGTGACCATCAGCTCCAGGGGCAGTTCTTTCACGCTGACAGACACCTCTAGCATCACAGTCTCTGTTGGTGGGGGCGGTTTCCACTTTTGGCGCCATTTTCGGTCCCGGCCCACGATGGGAGGTGGCCTCTTACCATCTTCTGGCACGCCCATAATGGCGTCCGCTCTTCCAAGGCGGGAAATTTTCGGAAATGGCGGGAATCGCTTCCCAGTGGCGGGAAACTCTGCAGATGGCGGGAAAAAGCTGGAAATGGCGGACAACCGGCGGGAATCGACTGGTGATGGGGTCCGATGGCGGGGACCCTCCGGAACCGGCAGGAGACTTCTTTCTGAGGTAAACTTGTACTTTTCTTCAGGCACGCAGTACCCGGTTGTTGCGGGCACGTAATCCTGCCGACTACGCCAAAGTTGACGCGCCCCCTGGGACATATTCCTTTCTTTCAGGGGAATACCCGGAGCCGGATCAGATGGGGGTTGTAGTCTCCGAGTGGCTGTGACCCGGTCCGTGCCCAGGGTGTCAAACTCAGTTGTATGTGGCAGTCCTACAGATGTTATTAAGTTCTTTATTGTCGACTACGCCACCCGTTGTGTTGCGGTCACTGTGGCCGCCGCTGCAGCAGGGTCCGCTGAGGCTGATGGTGTTGGTGCAGCTTGATAGGATAACCCCCAACGGGAGGGGTATAGCCTCAGGGGGATCAGGTGCAGAGGATGGGGGTTGTGGTGGTGCAGTGTAGACGGCAATCAGAGACAGAGTCGGGTTATGCAGTTTAGGGTATTTACTCACTGCTGATGTTCCGGTCACTCCAGCTTCTAGTGACCACCCGAGCCGTGCTGCGTCCACCAGGTCCTGGACTCGGCCAACCCCCAAGTAAGTCCGGAGCGTGACCCTGAGCTCTCCTTCTGTCCTTTCCTCTGGCCGTCCCCACCAGTGATCCACCTAGGTCCAGCTCCCTCGGGCCTTCTGTTGGGAGGCCCTTGGCCTTGGGTTCCCTGACCCTCCACGTGGTATGCCTTCGGGGTGGATGTGGTGGGTGGCCGTGGCAGATGCTGCCCACGGCCTCCGGTCTCTGGCTAGGGTGTGCTTCTGCCCCCAGCAGTTTGGGATCCGGTACCCTGTGCCGACTCTTCACCCGGGGATTTAATTTGGGTTCTTGGAGTCCTCTTTTCTGTTTCCCCCTCTGGGTCTTTCCTTCTCTTTCTCCTCTCTCACTCTGGGTCTCTCTTCTCCTCTGCTCGCTGACTTGTTCTCTGCAACTGACCCTGTTCTTAGTTGGTGCCCACCTTATATATCCCTCTATGTGTGAGCTCAGGTGACCAGCACCCAATGAGCTCCTAACTTTACCCAGGCTGCTCCCCCTATCTGCCCCTACACTACTTGGGATATTCCACCCCCCTCCCACTCCAGCCAAGGACAGACTCGGTCGTACCTGCACATTTCTAAGTGGGAGTACCGTTGGTCTGCCCTCCGGAAATGGGATGTGTGTAGTGCATGCAGCCTACCGAGCTCAGTTCCACACTCCTTCCTTACCCGGGAGTGGAATATCACACCTCTGGCTGAGGTGCAATACCCCTGTAGCAGCCGAATCCTCAGGGTGCTACACAAGTATGCAGCCAGCCACCCACCCACCCACAGGCCGCAACACTAAACTGACAGATTTCTGGGCAGCTCTTTGCACTTGAAATATGGCCTTTTAAGCTTGTGGAGGTGGAAGCTTTTCACAACCTCATGCAGGCGGCGGCCGGGTGTCCATACTCGGTCCCCAGCCGCCAGTATTTTTCCCGGTATCGCCTTCGCCTTCCACAAGCACGGGTCCCACAACATTACCCATGCCCTACCCAGTGCACTTACTAAGAAGGACTGCCTAACCACAAACACGTGGACAGGTGAATGTGGCCAGGGACGGTACGGAGCCAGTCCACAACTTTTTTTGATAAGAGTTGTATTTAGCTCAGTGAAAGGACTGGCATAGAGGGAAACCGTATCTACCCTGAGTGTCATTTCTCCCAGGAAGCCCTCTAAAGCTGCTTGCACTTGAAATGTGGCCTGAACATTACTGCTGGTACTTTTCTGTGGCAATTTTCTTGCCTCCTACCAGCCTGGAATATTTCCAGCAAACTATGGTACAACACCATGGTATTAGCACTGCCCCCAGTACCAGCAGCGAAGCCATCCTCAATTTCCTTCTCTGGAATTTTATTTGGTAGACTGAGTGGCTGCCAAAATAAATTTTCTCACAAAGGAGCTGATGATAGAGTGGCAGTAGGTTCAAGTTTCTCCAGCCTGTTAGATATTAGAGGGTGAACGGCAGCACATTGGATCAGTGGTTAGCACTGAAGTCTTGCAGCACTGGGATCCTGGGTTCAAATCCCAGCAAGGACAACATCTGCAAGAAATTTGTATGTTCTCCCACAGGGTTGGACAGTCCCACCAGAGAATTCTCTGGTGTGCCTTGGCTTCTACCTCAGGAGAGTTCATGATAGCGCTAACTTTGCAGCTGCTATGGGGCTCTTGAGCGGGTGAGAAAGGTTAGCCCTCAGAAACAAATCCTCTGGTGGGCAGAATGTTTTTCAATCTGAAACAGCTTCTCAGTGGGAGTTGTATTTCACAGCATGCCATATTCTTTAGCTCTGTGAAAGGACTGGCATATAGGGAAACCTTATTTACCCCGGTTGTCATTTCTCCGTCACCAGGTTCCGCCCATTGTAACACACGACCATGCCTGGCTGTATGTTCAGCGGTGAGAGCCACAGATCAAGCTGCTGTGTTACAGCTTTCAACAACTATGCAGCGCTGGGCGGTTTGTTAATTAAGCATTAAGCATGTTATCTTCAGCACAGCCTGCTGCTGTTTGGCCAAGGCAGTGCAGCAGTGCTGTCAGCTTGTGACTGATGTGGTCATTTCGGAGATGGAGGAGGAGGTGCATGAGCTGAACAATGTGATTACATTGAGGTTAAATTGGTGATGCTATTTTTTATACTAAAGAAAGATCCTATTGTTATGTTTTTTTATGTTATTTTTTATGACAAATGCATTCACCGGGAAAAGTCATTTTAACATTTTACAACCTAATCTGGCAATGTGGTGTCATCAGACACATCCTGTTTTATTTATGATGGAGGGACTCTGAAAGTCATAAAGCCTATTTTTATAGGAACATCAGACGGCCCTTACTATTCTTAAAAGGCCAGCAGTCGGCCCTAGCTATTGTTAGAGAGCCATCAGAGGGCTATGCTTTGTTGTTCCCATTATTAACAAGTGGGTCTCCTATACTGTTATTGCGCATCCAGTGACTGCAAGGGTTGTCAAAAATTTGGACGCAACCTAATACCCCTTTGAAGAGACATAGAGGAGGGTCTCAGTAAAAAAAATGTTCCCATTATAAAGGAGCGGGTCTTCTATAGTGGTAATGCCCATGCTGTGACTGCAAGGGTGGCCAAAATTTTTGAATAAAACACTAACAATTTAAAGACACAAAGAGCATGGCCACAGTAACAAGGTACGACATGTTCCCGTTAGAAAGGAGAGGGTCTGCTATACAGTTATAGGGTATGCAGTGAATCCAACGGCTGACAAATTTTAGGAAAAACCCCACTAAGAATTTAAGGACACACAGAGCAGGGCCACATTAACAAGGTACGACATGTTCCCATTAGAAAGGAGAGGGTCTGCTATACAGTTATAGGGTATGCAGTGAGTCCACCGGCTGACCAAGTTTAGGAAAAAACCCACTAAGAATTTAAAGACACATAGACCAGGCCACAGTAATGACAAATTCCCATTAGAAAGGAGAGAGTCTCCCATAGTGTTGGACTATGCAGTGACTGCAAGAGCTGCCAAAAATTTGGAGGCACTTCAATGGCCCTTGGAAGAGACGTGGAGGAGCGCATCATAAAAAATTGTTACCATTAGAAAGGAGCGGGCCTCCTATACTTGTAATGCCATGCACTAAGTGTATGGGCTGACAAACATTTACTCCTGGGGGGTATACATGAACATACTGTATAAAAAAAATTTTTTACGGGCATCATAAAAATGTAGCGCCCCGAGGGCTCGACCGCTACAGGGGTATTGCACCTCTGCCAGAGGTGTGATATTCCACTCCTGGGTAAGGATGGAGTATGGACCAGGGTTCAGTTAGCTGCATACAGCACACTCACCCCATTTCCGAGGGACAGCTCAACGGTGCTCCCATTAGACAGAAATGCAGGCACGACAGACCATGTCCCTGGCTGGAGTGGGGAGGGGGTAGGAATACCCAGTGATGTAGGAGCAGATAGGGGTTGGTTCCTGAGCGTAGATAGGAGCCCATTGTTTGCTGGTCACCTGGGCTCATGTTCTAGAGGGAGGTATAAAAGGTAGGCACCATCTTAGAACAGTGTTCAGTCAGAGAGAAGAAGTGACAGAGTGGGGGCCTCTGCAAGGGGCTCTTCTCCGTAGGCGGGCCTAGCCTCTGAGGCCCAGCCAGCACAGAGAGAAGAGAAGAAGAGAAGTTCAGTGAGTGGAGTAAGAGAAGGAGTTCAGCCAGAGAGGGCTGACAGGGAGCTGTGGCTCAGTCTGGGCCCAGCTCCACGAGGCAGGCCTAGGGTGAAGGCCAGGAACAGAAAGGAACAAGAACAGAAAGGAACAAGAACAGAAAGGAACAGAAGAGAAAGAGAAAGAGAGAAACAGAAGGGCTCAGGAACAAGACGGCAGAAGGGACCCTAAGAACCAACGAGAATACAGGGTGAAGGGTCAGGCAGATTAAGGGTACCGGATCCCAAGTTGGTGGAGGAGAAACAGCCCTCAGCCAAAGACCGGAGGTCGTGATCATTTATTGGTGCGACACCTCATCAAACCTGCTAGGAAGGCACCATATAGGACAGCGGGGAACGGGAACCACATTTACCCGCACAAGTCTGCGGCAGCTGGACAAAAGTGGGTCACTGGTGAGGCAGGCCAGAGAAAGGATTGAAGGGGTCCTGTGTCATGCTCCTGAACTGCCTGGGGTTGACCGAGCCCCTCACCTGGTGGACGCAGCACGGCACGGGCGGTCATTGCTGACAGAAGTGACCCGGAGTACATGAACTGTGAGTAAAAGACATTGGACTGCAGTACGTTGTCTGTGTACTCTTTCGCTCCTCCAGCACTAACGGCACTGGGACTCTCTGCACCATCACCCCCACCATCCACTACACTGCCCTGGGGCTGCACTCTTCCCGTGGGGAGTCACACTACCTCAGCTGCATACATCATCAGCCCCAGCGATCTGCCTTGCAGCGGCGGTTCATAATAACCGCAATCCACGGGTGGCGCAGTCGGACATCACTTAGGACGGCTAAAGGACTACCACTGGTCTGACCACCCTGAGCCACGGAACCGGGTCGCCACTACTACCCCCACCGTCTCCCTATTGCCCGGCTCCGAGTGCCCCACGGCCCAGGGGCGAGTCAAACACCCTTAAAAAAAATTATGTGGGTGTTGCATCATGGACCACGGTCACCCTGGTGATATGGTGGTGGAGGATGAGGAGAAGGAGGAGGACAAGAGCAAATAGCCAAAATCAGGAAGCGTATACCCATGTGTGGGTGTGAAAAGGTGCATGGGAATACACCTCCCAAGAAAAGACACTGGATTTGAGTTTATGTTACGCTGCTATCATTCGGTGGTGTTGAGAAGTCTGGCCCAATCCAGCCCTTGTTCATTTTTATAAGAGTCAGCCTGTCAGCATTTTCAGTTGACAGGAGGATGCGCTTATCAGTTATAATTCCACCAGCGGCACTAAAAACCCGATCTGATAAAACGCTGGCGGCAGGGTAGGCCAGGACCTCCAAGGCATAGAGAGCCAGTTCATTCCACATATCTAGCTTGGATACCCAATATTTATAAGGCACAGAGGAATCACGGAGGACGTTGGTACGGTACGGCAAGGTACTCCCTCAGCATCTTCCCAAACTTTGCACTCCTTGTGAGAGTACCCTGCGCCTCAGGGCCTGTGCGATGGGAGGGTCTGAGAAAACTCTCCCAGAACTTTGACAGTGTTCCCCTGCCTCTGCTGGATTGAAGTTGTGTCTCTCTCGCCTGTACTCCTTGGTTGTCGAACGAAGTGTGCCCTCTGCCTCCAGCGTTTTCAGATGGGAATTTTTTTAATAGGTCCGCAACAAGGGCCTTCTGGTACTGCCTCATTTTTGTACACCTGTCCGCCTCAGGAATAAGAGATATAAAGTTCTCCTTGTAGAGTGGGTCTAGAAGTGTCACCAACCAGTAATGACCTAAAATTTTGAGAATGCGAGGGTCATGGGAAAGGCAGCATAACATAAACTCAGCCATGCGTGCCAGACTACTAACAGGCAAGACTTCCGTGTCCTCACCAAGAGGATGACTGACCATGCTCTCCTCCTCCTCCTCTCTGTCCTCTGGCCATCCACGCTGAACAGACGGTATGACAGCTGTGCAGATAGCACCGTCTATAGTGCATGAAACTAGTTCCTGTCCTTCCTCCTCCTCCTCTTCCTCATTGTCACCCAATCCACGTTGGGATGAGATGAGGCTTGGCTGTGTGTAATCACCCTGTATGGTTAATTGCTCCATCTTATCATGCTTCGCCTGCAATGCATCATCTTTGATTGTGAGCAGAGAGCGTTTCAGAAGACAGAGAAGCGGGATGGTGACGCTAATTATGGCGTCATCGCCGCTCACCATCTTGGTGGAGTCCTCAAAGTTTTGGAGGATGGTACATATGTCTGACATCCACGTCCACTACTGAGGTCTTATGTGTGGAGTCTGAACTGAATACCGATAGCCTTTTTGATGCTGGTACTCAACAACTGCCCTCTTCTGCTCACAAATCCTTCCCAACATCTGCAATGTAGAGTTCCAACGTGTGGGGACATCACACACCAGTCTGTGAGCCAGAAGCTGCAAACGCTGCTGAAACACTGCAAGGGCAGCGGAAGCTGTAGCTGACTTTCTAAAATGGGCACACAGGCGGCATACTTTAACAAGCAGATCCGGCAGCTCCGGGTAGGATTTGAGTAACCGCTGAACCACGAGGTTAAGCACATGGGCCAGGCATGGTACGTGTGTGAGCTCGCCTCGCCTCTGAGCCGCCACCAGGTTCCAGCCATTGTCACACGCGACCATGCCTGGCTGTAGGTTCAGCGGTTTGAGCCACAGATCTGCCTGCTCTTTCAGAGCTGTCCATAACTCTTCAGCATTGTGTGTTTTTTCGCCTAAGCATATTAGCTTCAGCACAGCCTGTTGCCGCTTGGCCGAGGCAGTGCTGCAGTGCTTCCAGCTTGTGACTGATGTGGTCATTTCGGAGATGGAGGCTGAGGAGGAGGAGCAGGCTGAGGAGCATGAGGTTCAGGAGCTGTAGACCGTGGGGGCAACCCTGATTGACCTAGGGCCTGCAATCCTTGGCGTCGGGAGGACGTGTTCCGTCCCAAGGTCCGACTGGGTCCCGGCTTCCACTATGTTAACCCAGTGTGCCATCAGCGAGATGTACCGTCCCTGCCCACAAGCACTTGTCCACGTGTCCGTGTTTAGGTGGACTTTACCGGTAACTGCGTTGTTGAGGGCACGGCTAATGTTTTGGGACACTTGCTTGTGTAATGTGGGGACGGCACACTGGGAGAAATAGTGGCGGCTGGGGACAGAGTACCGAGGGACGGCCGCCGCCATCAGGTTGCGGAATGCTTCTGTTTCCACAAGCCTAAAAGGCAACATTTCGAGCCAAGCAGTCGTGAATTGTGAGAATTTAGTAGTGTGGCCTGTGGGACGTTGGCTGCATATTTGCGCTTGCATTCCAAGGACTGGAGTATGAACAACTGAACGCTGCGCTGGGACAAGGACATGGACGTGCTTCCTGATGCTGCTACTTGAGAGTGTGCAATGACAGGAGCAGGGCAGGAGGCATCTTTGTACTATGGACAGGGGATTGACTTGCATGCACAACAGCAGAAGAAGCAATGGTGCCACCTGTAGACACTGTTCCTGGACCCTGGTGTTCGGCCCACAAAGTCGAGTGCTTTGCTGCCATGTGCCTCATCATGCTGGTGGTGGTCAGGCTGGTCGTTTTGCCACCCCTGCTGATGCTGGTCTGGCTCGTGATGCAAATGGCCTTTTTGGAGTTATCGGCAGAGTCTTTAAAAAACAACCAGACTCGGGAAGACCTAACAGTTGTAGTGGCAACTTCCTTCATGTTGGTGTTACGGGAAATGGTAGCCTGCCTTCTGTCTGCGGCCACCACACTGCTTCTTCCTGCCTGTTGGGGTGCTCTGCCTCCCTCCCCCTGTGTGCTGCTGTCCTTGCTCTGCATGTCCTCCTGCCAGGTTGGGTCAGTTACTATATCATCCACCACCTCGTCTCCCACTTCTGCACCCTGGTACTATTCCTGACTTTCTGTCAATTGTGTCTCATCATCGTCCACCTCTTATGACAGTTTCCCACCGTCGCCTTCGTGTGACCGTGGCTGCTCAAATATTTGGGCATCGCTACACGTGATCTCCTCTTGCCCCGCTTCAAGTGGACCGGGCAAGAGGCCCGAATCTATAAATGGAAAAGTGAACAGCTCTTCAGATTGTCCAAGTGTGGGATCAATTGTCTCTGGGTACTCGGCATGGTGGGAGGAAGGAGGATCAGGGTGAGGAATATGAGGTCCAGACTCATGGCTACTGAGACTTGACCGTGTGGAAGACAGGGTGGTGGTGGTGGTGGTGGCTAAGTGACTGGAAGTATTATCCGCTATCCAACCAACAACCTTTTGACACTGATCTGGGTTCAATAGTGGTGTGCTGCGGTCCCCTAGAAATTGGGACAGGAAGGTCAGGCGAGAAGATGTGGGTGTTTGTTGTGGCACAATTTCGGCTTGCCCACGGCCTTGTACTCGGCCTCTGCATGCACCATTACCATCACGTCCAGTTCCCCGTCCCTTGCCACGTGCCTTGCCCATTTTAAATGGAGGATAGTATCTTCCACGCTCACTACAAATGATTGAGTTTGAAGCGAAGTTATATGTGATCGGTGTGATGGAGAAAACAGAGTTTTAAATACCTGGCCTGTAGGTAAGTAGTGTGAACAGCAAACTGCTGTGAATTGCTTCACTGACACACTGAAAAAATGGAGGCCAGAAATGGCAGTATTTTCTGACAACGTATATGTGATCTGTGTGACGGAGAAAACACAGTTTTAAATAGCTGGATTTCTAGCGCTCTAATATGGAAAGGACCTGGCTGTATTCTGCAGTGCCAACAAGCAAATGGTGCAGAAAAACGTTGTTCTCTGGATTGCTTTATAAGCAAATAATGAGGATTAAGATCCAAAGAAAAGTATTCCTCGCCCCTGAGACCTGGGCCTTTGTATAGAAATATCTAACAGCAGCAGAAGGCAGATTTGGAATGGAGCCTCTTGTGCTATATGCACTGCAGTCTGCTATATACACTGCCTGCCTGCCTATTTACACTGCCTGCCTGATATCTCTGCAGATGGATTAGTCCTCAGAAGGACTGTTTGTTGAGATGTATATGTGTAATGTGCGGTTTTTCTCACTACACTACCTAATGCACGATCAAATCTCTCCCTAACGCAGCATCAGCTCTCCCTACACTGTCTGATCCAGAGTGACTGTGATGAGCATGGCGGCGCCAGGTCAGATATAGACCTGATGACGCTGTGCGGCCAGCCAATCACTGTAATGCCCACAACCAACATGGCTATGGCATTACAGTGCATGGCAGGCAATCCCTGCATGTTCATTGGCTCTGTAAAGAGCGCCAAACATGCAGGGAGGGGACCCGACTTCCCGCCCGACCAACCCGGAAATACTCGGTGAGCGCAGAGCATCTCGAGCAGTGAGATACTCGGGCGAGCACCGAGCAGTAGCGAGCATGCTCGCTCATCACTAGTTGTCATTAAGATTTAAAAAGAGAAAACACAGAAATGTGACAGTAAATGGCTTCACCCAACCAATAACCATGAGTGGAGAAAAAGTGTTTTTGTTATCATTCATTTTTTCTGAAACAAGGCCAAGAAAGGAAAAATTCTGCCGGGGTATGTAAACTTTTGAGCAGAACTGTATATGCGCCAGCCCCAGTGTCTCCTATTCTATATACTCCAGCCCCAGTGTCTCCTATTCTATATACTCCAGCTTCTTCTGTGATGTATATGCTCTAGCCCCAATGTATCCTGTGATGAATATACGCCAGCCCCAGTGTCTCCTATTCTATATACTCCAGCCCCAGTGTCTCCTATTCTATATACTCCAGCTTCTTCTGTGATGTATATGCTCTAGCCCCAATGTATCCTGTGATGAATATACGCCAGCCCCAGTGTCTCCTATTCTATATACTCCAGCCCCAGTGTCTCCTATTCTATATACTCCAGCTTCTTCTGTGATGTATATGCTCTAGCCCCAATGTATCCTGTGATGAATATACGCCAGCCCCAGTGTCTCCTATTCTATATACTCCAGCTCCAGTGTCTTCTGTGACGTAGCTAATGTAGCCCTAATATCTCTTATGCAGAGGCGTCGCATGATAAAGCAGTGGGACACAAGCTCCCTGCCCTATCACTATCTCTTTCATATGCCACAGATCGCCATAGGCCTGCGGTTAACGAGATGTCAGCATCCTCACGCAGGTGGCTCGGTGACATCATTGCATCGCTCTGCTCTGCTGTCCCGCCATGGAAGAGGAGACAGAGGCCGTGATGTAGGGAATCAGGATTAAGTGAGATATTTTTTTAAATGATCGGGCAGTGGAGCCATCCTACTATATATCTGGAGTAGTGGGTCCATCATACTACATATGGAGTAGTGGGGCCATTATACTATATGTATGTGGGGCAGTGGGACCATCATAGTATATACAGGTGCATCTCACTAAATTAGAATATCTTCAAAAAGTTAATTTATTCCAGTTCTTCAATATTGTTTCAGTATGCTCCACAATCATGAGGAAGACTGCTGACTTGACAGATGTCCAGAAGGCAGTCATTGACACACTCCACAAGGTCCTAGAGTTCCAATTTTCATTTGGAAATCAAAGTCCCAGAGTCTGGAGGAAGAGTGGAGAGTCCACAATCCAAGCTGCTTGAGGTCTAGTGTGAAGGCTCCACAATCAGTGATGGTTTGGGAGGCCATGTCATCTGCTGGTGTAGGTCCACTGTGTTTTATCAAGACCAAAGTCAGCACAGCCGGCTACCAGGACATTTTACAGCACTTCATGCTTCCCTCTGCCGACAAGCTTTTTGGAGATAGAAATGTCATTCTCCAGCAGGACTTGGCCCCTGTCCACACGGCCAAAAGTACCAATACCTGGTTTACACACAACAGTATCACTGTGCTTGATTGGCAGCAAACTCGCCTGACCTTAACCCCATAGAGAATCTATTATAGAGAATCTATGGGGTATTGTCAAGAGGAAGATGAGAGACACCAGACCCAACAATGCAGATGAGCTGAAAGACAGCTTTTTGTATTGAAGAACTGAAATAAATTAACTTTTTGATGATATTCTAATTTAGTGAGATGCACCTATATATGGAGCAGTGGGACTATCATGCTATATATATGGAGGAGTGGGGGCATCATACTAAATATAGAGCAGTGTGTGTGTGTCACCCCAGGCCTGGATGCCACAAACAATAATCTGTTTCTGAAAGCAGGAGGGAGGTCCCCTGGTTAGGGACAATTAGCATACAGCACCTCCTGTCCCAGGCCAGCAGGGGGAGCTGGCTGCCCCTATAAAAGCTGGAACTGGGGGCAGGGTTAGAGAGAACTGGAAGACCTAGCTCAGGAGTGAGACTAGTCCCAGAGAAGGAGGGACAGTTCAGCTGTAGCTGAGGAGTCCGTGAGGCAGAGGAGAAACTGCAAGCCAGGGACAGAGGCGACGAGAGCCGGTCCTGGCAGAGAACCAATCTACTGGACATTGGGGTCCGAGGCTGTCAGGGTTACAAGCCCAGCAGCAGAGAATCAAGCTGCGAGGGATTTCAGGTCCCTTGGCCTAAGAAGCCTGGAGGCTCCGCCACACAGAGGGACCAGTACATCGAGGAGCAAGCAACAGGTACCCAAGGCCTGAGTCGCAAGCCATACAGGAGAGAAGTACACGGCCAGCTCAGGGACGTGGGCTATTACACCACGAAAAGGGGGATAGTCAGAAAGAGCATAGAGAGAACGGTAGGCCTACACACTCACCCTGACCAGTGGGGCTCGCCCGATTGCTCTCAGACACCCAGGCCCATTCCTAACCGGTACTGTTGGGCCATTAATAATATCTACAATAAAGACCCTGAACTGTTTGAAGCGGACTCTGAACTCTTACTATTGCGGCCTGCACTATCACCCCCAACATCCACCTACACTGCCCTGAGGCTACACTCTTCCCATGGGGAGTTATCCTACCCCTGTGCTGCACACCAACACCAGCCTCAGCGGTCTGCCTTGCAGCGGCGGTTATCTCCAACCGCAATCCACGGGTGGCGTAGTCGGACATTCAAAACACTGATAAATAGACTGCCACCATTTGGTCTGACCACCCTGAGCCACGGGATCGGGTTGCCACTACTACCCCCATCAGCACCGTACACTAGAAGGCCTGGTTCCGGGTACCCCACGGCCCAGGGGGGGAGTCAGCTTTGGCGTAGTCGGCAGAATTGTGACCAACCCGCCACAAACGGGTATTGCGTGCCTGGAAAAGACTCTATACATATCTGAGTGAAGTTTCCCGCCATTTGGGGCCATTTCCCGCCAATTGGAGCCGTTTCCCGCCATCGGGCGCCATCTTCGGGACGACGCGCGGGAAGAAGAGGGGCGTGGACGTCCAAAAACGCGTGAGACCTGAAGCCCCGCCCTACGCTGAGACGCTGCTCAAGGTCCTGGATGGAGATCCAGCGGATGCCGACGTCATCACCGAGCAACGCAAGGTCCTCTCCCAGAGCATCGCGAGGGAAGCCGCGGCCTACAGAAGAGGATCGCCAGAAGGTAGGCCACGGTTAATTAGGAGGGAGGAAGATGTCGGACGCGGAGGGACCCTCTACCACCAGCGTAGCCGCTGCAGCTGTGATGCCGTTTTCCATGCCCTATATCCATAGGCGGATTATAATGAGGGCAATCCGGGCGACCGCCCAGGGCCCCGAGCCTGCAGGGGGTCCGCGGCTCCAGGCGGGGTGTCTAATGCCGGATTGCCCTCATTATATGTGCGGGCCGCCGCGGCACATAGCGGTAGCAGTGGCGGGAGGGGGGGGCCTGGACTGCTCCCCCAGCAGCGGCCACCGCTACTTCTTCATCGGCCGGGCCAGCACTGCAGCAGTTAACTTCCCTGTGCTGGCCCGGCCGCGTCACTGCTAGGAGACATGGCCCTGTGCGCGGCTGTGTCTCCTAGCTGTGACGTCACACAGTGCGCCCCGGCCTGCAGTGCTGCACCGGAAAAGAGAGAGAGCAGGCAGGAGGAATTGAGCCGGGGGATGGTGAGTGTGTGTGTGTGTGAGCAGATGTGTGTGTGGGCAGGTGTGTGTGTGTTTGTGGGCAGGTGTCTGTTTGGGCAGGTGTCTGTGTGGGCAGGTGTGTGTGTGTGTGTATATGTGTGTGTGTGTATATGTGTGTGTGTCTGTGTGGGCAGGTGTGTGTGTGTGTATATGTGTGTGTGTGTGTGTGGGCAGGTGTCTGTGTGGGCAGGTGTGTGTGTGTGTGTGGGCAGGTGTGTGTGTGTGTGTGGGCAGGTGTGTGTGTGGGCAGGTGTGTGTATATAGGTGTGTGTGTGTGTGTTTGCGGGCAGGTGTCTGTGTGGGCAGATGTGTGTGTGGGCAGGTGTGTGTGTGTGTGTGGGCAGGTGTGTGTGTGTGTGGGCAGGTGTGTGTGTGTGGGCAGGTGTGTGTGTGTGTGGGCAGGTGTTGGTGTGTGTGTGTGGACAGGTGTGTATGTGTGGGCAGGTGTGTGTGTGTGGGCAGGTGTGTTTGTGTGTGGGCAGGTGTGTTTGTGTGTGGGCAGGTGTGTGTGTGTGTGGGCAGGTGTGTGTGTGTGTCTGTGTGGGCAGATGTGTGTGTGGGCAGGTGTGTGTGTGTGGGCAGGTGTGTGTGTGTCTGTGTGGGCAGGTGTGTGTGTGTGTCTGTGTGGGCAGGTGTGTGTGTGTATATGTGTGTGTGTGTGTGTGTGTGGGCAGGTTAGAAATTCTTGCCCTGTTGAACACTACACCTGACTTGAGGCCACCACCTCTTGGTTGTCCAATGTTCTTGCTTCTCTAGGGCTCTTCTCAGATATTCATTATACCAGATCCCCAGAATACCAAAGTTAGGGTGGGTGACCGCGAGCCCTGGTGGTGGTCATAACTGCGGCCACCCAGGGGCAATACTCCATAACAACAATCCCCTGAGGTGGTGTAGGATGTAAGGACCTATTCACACTACATTCAGCGCTGCATTCAGGTCTTTACACAAGGCTTACAACTGAATCCCTGAAATTCAGGATTGTGCTGTCTGAAATGAGACATCTGAAAGCAGAGAAAATGGAGCCTAAAGATTCAGACTTTAGCCTCGGTTTGCCTTTGTTCAAATCAATGGCTATGTCAAGGCACATCTGAATGCCATTTTTCAGGGATTTAGATAGAAGCCTGGAAAGAGGAGATGAATGCATTGCAAAATTCAGTGTGAATAGGCCCTTATATCTGGAGTCTTGATATTGATGCCACAAGCATTTTACTTGTTTTTAACTTAAAAAAAAAATACACACACACAAATTATATACACACACACACACACACTATACATACACACACAGTATACATACACACACATTATACACACACACACACACACTATACATACACACACACAGATGTGTATGTGGGCAGGTGTGTGTGTGTGGGCAGGTGTGTGTGTGGGCAGGTGTGTGTGTGTGTGATGTCTGTCTGTTTGTGTGTGTGTGTGTGTGTGTGGGCAGATGTCATTGTGTGATGCCTGTTTGTATGTATTTTTGTGTTTCAAATGTGTTTATGCGTGTCTGTATATGTTTGTGTGTGTGTATGACTGCATGCGGCCTCCTGCTGAGTATAGTTGGCGCCGTGCGGCCTCCTGATGTCTCTGGGGGGGCTCCGTGCAGCCTCCCGCTGTGTATACATGGCTACGTGCGGCTCCTCGCTGTTTATAGACGGCGCCGTGCGCCCCCCCGCTGTGTATAGATGGCTACGTGCGCCCCCCGCTGTGTATAGATGGCTACGTGCGGCCCCCCGCTGAGTATAGATGTCGCCGTGCGGCCTCCTGCTGTGTATAGATCGCTACGTGCGGTCTCCCGCTGAGTATAGATGGCGCTGTGCGGCCTCCTGCTGTCTCTGGGGGGAGCGCCGTGCGGCATCTATACTCAGCAGGAGGCCGACCGTAGCCAGCTATACACGTATACTCAGCAGGAGGCCGCACGTAGCCATCTATACGGTGCCATCTATACACAGCGGGAGGCCGCACGGCGCCATCTATACACAGTGGGAGGTCGCACGGCACCATCTATACACAGCGGGAGGCCGCATGGAGCCATCTATACACAGCGGGAGTCTCAGTGTTTTGCAAGAGCAGTCAATAAATTCTGCTTGACTAATTCTGAGCACCATAAAGTCTGGTTCGCTTCTAACCTGCTGTCTTCATTTTCAGCTTGCTGAATTCTAACTCATTTACTGTCATTCGAGACGATGCCTTTGCTGGTCTCTTTCACCTTGAATACCTGTAAGTGTTCCACTTAATGTCATATTTTTGATTCTGTTCTTCTTCATCTTTTGGCATGTGCAATTGTATGAGCAAGTATTCATATGAATTTATGACCTACTTAAACCTTGGAGGACCTTAAATTTTATTCAATCAATTTTTTTTCCAGTTTAAAACTATGGGACATATATGTGCCTTGGTCCTCAAAGGGTTTTTAAAGGGGCTGCAAACATAAATATGAAAAAAATAATTCAATTAGTGCTTTTTGTGTTTATTTAATTTTTATTTGAAGTCCATTTTTTTATATACCTTGAAATTAAGCTCTAACCCATGGAATGAAGCCCTACCTACATAACATCTGAGAGCTACATGGATCCCGCTTGTGAGGTGCCTGTCCGTCACTACTATTCAGTTTTAGGGTCCACTCACTAAGCCATATATTCTCTCATGCAAGAGAATAGGGCCAATTAAGCTAATGACACTCGGCTCAAACTCTGTCAGAGCTTCAACTGAGTGTGATCCGATTCTCTCGCAGCACAGATATGGAGAAGATGGAGAACTTACTTTCTCCATAGTCTCTGTGAGTGTTCATCGGACTGCACTTGGATGACATCCGAATGCAGTCCAATGTTTTACGTGCACCCATAGACTTGTATGGGTGCACATGGTCCGAATATCGAATGAGATTATTTTCTCATGCCAATAATCGCACTGTCCCATAGTATAACATAGAGCCGAGTCCTATCCGATAAAACATCACATAGCATTCGGCCGTGTTATACGACAGTGTGAGCGAGCCCTTAGAGTCAAGGAATATTTACATGCAGATGATGATATTACTCTCCAAGTGTATATTTTTTTAGGCGAGTTCATAGTAAATGCTTTGCATTTTTGACATGTGATCAACTAAAGAGCAAGAAAGATTTAGGACCTCCCCTATAGAGAAACGAAAAATAGTTTGGAGGACTTGCATGTCCTTTTTATTTATTATGAGAAAATCATAAAAGATCCAGTTTTTTAACCATGCTGTGACTTTCTGCTGAGGGAGAGGGAGAGAGCTGCCCTATTCAGAGTCTGTAATAAGACCTGCTGACAAAAGTGTTGAAGATACAGTCTAATGTGAATTAACAATGAAAAAAAGTTAATTTAACAAATGGCTTGTATTTTTTTAATACAAACTTTTTTGTCTTTACAGCTCTTTTAAAGGGAATCTGTCATCAGGTTTTTGCCACCTAATCTGAGAGCAGCATAATGTAGGGTTAGAGGCACTGATTCCAGTAATGTGTCACTTACTGGGCTGTTTAGTGTTGTTTTGATAAAATCATTGATTTGTCAGAAGGTAATTATCACTAGATGACTAGTAAGTTCTGTAGGACCCCACCCCCATCACTGATCAGTAGATTTCTGTGTACACTGAGCATGGGCAGAAAGCTGCCAATCAGTGGTGTGGGTGGGGCTATACAGAGCGCAGCATTCAGAGAGCTGCTAGATCTGCAGCAGATAAAACTGTGATTTTCTCAAAATGGCAACAAGCAGCTGAAAAAGTGACACATCGCTGGAATCAGGGTATCTGCCCCAATATTGTGCTGCTCTCAGATGAGGCAGCACAATTAATATTATGCCAAATTAATTTCCCATGAACTATCACATGATCTATCACAGGGGATCATGTGACATGTCACGTGATAAATCAGGTGTGTGGAGGGGGCCCGCGCCTTCTAAACTGCCCGGGGCCCTTGCTACTCTTAATCCACCCCTGCCTATATCCCCGGAGCGGCCTGGCTGCCCCAGTATGCCGGCGAGTCGCATACCTTGGGTGACTTTAAAGAAAGGCTGTATAGCCTGTTCAAAGTTTATCCCCTGACAGAAGAACAGAAGGTAAGCATACTGATAGGGCAGTTAACTGGTGCGGCCCAGCGGGAGGTAAAGTCTTGGACAGCTGAGGAGAAAAGGACTGTAAGGGGGATTCTGACCCGTCTACGGGACACCTTTGATACCCGTACCTCAGCAGAAATCAAAATGCGGTTCTATGGATGTAAGCAGCGAGCTCAAGATAGCATCCGAGATTATGCCCTAAATTTACAGGAAGCCTTGGGGGCAATTAAGCAAGCTGACCCTGGCAGCGTGCAGGATACAGATAAACTATTGACTGACCAGTTCATAGAAGGTCTGCTGTCCAGCGCCCACAGAACCCAGCTGCGCCTCATGGCCCTACAGAACCCCGATTTGACTTTTGCACAGTTCAACGATAGGGCCATCCGGGTGCTCCGAGAACCTGCACCGGGTGGCGCTGTAGCTTCCCGGCGCCCTGCCATCCCTTACCACCAGGGGGCGGCGCCCTATCCCGCAGACCTTGTGGGGGCTGATGCGCAGGCCCTAAATCCATCCCCGCCTGCAAACCTGCACCATCAGGTCCAAGAACTAACAAAGAGTGTTGCTGCATTGACCAGGACCATACAGTCATTACAAATGGACCCGTCAGGACCAATCAAGCTGGCTTCCAGTCCGGAGGATGTCCCGTGGCATCGACGGAGGAGGATCCCGTCGTTCAGAGGGAGGCCCGCCGATCATTACACTGAGGATGGACAGCCGATTTGCCGCTGTTGCAGCTAGCCGGGACACGTAGCCAGGTACTGTACTTTAAATGGGTCCGACCTGGGGCAAAGGGCCAACCCCCAGGCATAAGGTCATCAGGCCCATCTAATTGGCGTGATAAGTACGTAGGGGGACGCCCGGTTTTACCCGTAGTGCTGGACGGTATCCCCATAAGTGCACTGCTGGACACCGGGTCCCAAGTGACTACCATCCCCTATGTACTTTTCAAGCAGTACTGGAGTGACACTGATATAACTCGTTATCCAGACGATGACTTGAGCATCATCGCCAGCAATGGTCAACCCGTGCCGCAGGTGGGGTTCAGAGAGATGACCATTAAGATTGGTAAACTTGAACTGCCGGCACAGGGAGTGATCATTGTGGACATTGACCGTCGAGAAAGTCACCCTAAAATAACCTTGGGTACTAATGTGATTGAAAATTGTCTTTCAGAAGTAATTGTAATTTTGCAGCAGGTGGCGATGAATGCAAGCTCCAGCCAACAGAGGGTCCTCCAGAAGGAGATAAGAGCCCTGATGAGATGGCAACAGGTAGAACTGTCTGGTGGTGAGATCGGTAGCGTGAGGATGAGCGACCCGTTCCCCATTGCCATGCCCCCCAAAAGTGAAATGATCTGGTGTCGGACTGCAATCGGGTTAAGAGGGAGAGACTACCAAGCCATGGTAGAACCCGTGTACTCAGACAGCAGGCCCACCATTTTGACAGCCCGGGGGGTGGTCGATGTCCGCCATGGAAGGGTGCCCGTCCGGATCTTAAACTTTGGGGAAAGGGAAGTACACTTGCCCCGGTACGCTACACTAGCCAAATTGTATACTGTTGAACACAATGCTGTCAGGGCCATGGAACCCTTGCCTCCATCTCCCCAGGCGGAGGGTAATGGTTCCCAGAAACCCAAGGAGGACTGGTGCCAGAAACTCCACGTGGGTGCTGACTCCACTCCCTTGCACCAAAAACTTGGAGTCTATCGGGTGGTTCAAGAGTACGAGAGAATCTTTAGTAAGCACCCGCTAGACTTCGGCAGAGTGAAAGGGGTAGAACACCACATCCCCACGGGGAGCCACCCACCAATAAAAGAAAGATACAGACCTGTACCACCCCGCACGCTATCAGAACGCAAAGGGCATGCTGAGAGAAATGAAGGAAGCCGGGGTCATTAGAGACAGTTGTAGCTCCTGGGCAGCCCCCTTGGTTCTGGTAAAAAAGAAAGACTGTACTATGAGAATGTGCGTGGACTATAGAGAAGTCAATCGTATCACCCATAAAGACGCATACCCGTTGCCTAGAATAGAGGAGTCTTTGGTCGCACTAAAATCAGCTAATTTCTTCTCTACTTTGGACCTTACTAGTGGGTACTGGCAGGTTCCTGTGGCAGAGGCTGATAAGGAGAAGACCGCCTTCACCACCCTGATGGGATTAAGTAAATTCAACTATATGCCGTTCGGGCTCTGCAACGCACCCGGGACCTTCCAGAGGCTGATGGAATGCTGTCTAGGGCACCGAAACTTTGAGACGGTCCTACTTTACCTGGACGACGTGATTGTCTATTCGAAGACTTACGAGGACCATCTAAAGCACCTGACCGAGGTGTTCGAGGCCCTGGCAGGCTTTGGCATGAAAGTGAAACCCTCCAAGTGCCATCTGTTAAAGCCGAAGGTACAGTACCTGGGACACGTGGTGAGTGCAGAAGGAGTAGCCCCCGACCCTGACAAAATCATGGCAATAAAGAACAGGCCAAGCCCCTCTAACATAAAAGAAGTGAGGCAGTTCGTCGGGTTGGTAGGCAACTACCGAAGGTTCATCCCCAGGTTCACCAAGATGGCAGCCCCTATGCAGGACCTCCTTATAGGACAATCTAAGACCAGAAGCCAAAAGCCACCCTTCAAGTGGGACAAGCCGGAAGAGGAGTCCTTCCGCCAGCTGAAGATGGCCCTCACGGGGGATGAGATCCTGGCATACCCTGATTATGGCCAGCCTTTTATCCTCCACACAGACGCCAGTAATGTGGGGCTGGGAGCCGTACTGTCACCGAACCAACAGGACAGAGAAAGGGTGATCGCGTACGACAGCCGAGAGAAACCCGGAGAATTACAGCTCCTTTAAGCTGGAGTCCTTGGCAGTGGTGTGGGCCGTAACAGAACGTTTCAAGCATTACCTGGCCTCTGTGAAGTTCACTGTGTACACGGACAACAATCCGTAGACACATCTGGACAATGCGAGACTTGGTGCCCTAGAGCAGCGGTGGATGGCCCGGCTAGCAAACTATGACTTCACCATCAAGTACCGGGCAGGCCGAGCCAATGCCAATGCAGATGCCCTATCGAGAATGCCCCACTTGCCCGATGAGGGAGAAGATCCAGATGAGTTGGAGGAAATAGAGCTCCCTGCATTCCACCGGTACGGAAGGAAGGAAGGTACCAGCCAGAAGACGCCCTTGATGCCCATCGTCACCAGGCAGCCTCTTGAGCTGGTAGCTCTGGACCATGTGAAACTGGCTCCAAGCCGGTCGGGCTACGTCTATGCCCTGACAATAGTGGACCACTATTCCCGGTTCCTGGTGGTGGTTCCTGTTAAAGACTTGACAGCCCAAACAGCGGCCAGAGCCTTCCAACAACACTTCTGCCATCCACACGGGTATCCGGAACAGGTCTTGACAGATCAAGGTCCAGCGTTTGAGGCTGAAATCTTCCAGGAGTTCTGCAACCTCTACGGCTGTAAGAAGATTCGGACAACATCTTACCACCCACAAACCAACGGGCTATGTGAGAAAATGAATAATATCGTCATTGATCTCCTCAAAACGTTGCCCCTGGAAGAACGCAGCCTGTGGCCGGAGAAGCTGCCAGACCTGATAGACTTATACAACCATATCCCGGTGAATGCTACAAATTGCACCCCGGCTTACCTGATGAGGGCAAGACCAGGTAAGCTGCCGATAGACCTGGAGATGGGAGTCCTCCCCACCTCCCCAGACGCGGACTGGGATACGGAACGGCGGCTACAGTACAAGAAGGTACAGGAGAATGTGGAGAGGAGTCTGGCTCAAGCGAGAGAAAAGCAAGAGAGGCTCTTCAACCAACACGCCCCTGCTGGTCCCCTGGAACCTGGTGAGCAGGTCCTGAAGCGGAAGAGAAGGCTTCACAAGCTAGATGACCAGTTGGAGAGCGACCCGTACACAGTACTGCAGTCCAACCACAACAACCCGAAGGTATGTGTAATTGCCAAGGATGGAGGAGAAACCACTAGCACCGTCTCCAGAGACCACCTAAAAAGGTGCCCCAAGCAACTACAGAGTGCAGGAGAAGATCAAGATGACCTTGAACCCGCAGAAGACAAGAAAGAAATGATCAGCACAGTTCTTGGAGAGTTCCCCCGGTCCTGGACTCGGATAAATGATGCAATAGTGGTACCCGTCCTACACTTCCTTCAACCAACCCAGCAGGAACCTACAGGAGAGCAGGAGGAATCAGAAGACCAAGCAGCCCTAGAGGCAGAAGAACCCATGCCAGCAGCCCAGGAGAGTCAACCCTCTGCTGACAGTGAGCCTGCCATACCTGCGGTAAGCCAAAGGACCCGCAGATAGCTGCCTGCACTGCCTGTAAACCCAGCTAGTAGCTGTACCCTGAATGCTAGTGGGGAAAGTCAGGTTAGACCACCACCAGACAGTGGGTTACGCAGGTCAACCCGGAGCACTAGGGGGCAAATACCAGCTCGCTGGAAGATCTAAATGCTGTATATTGTAAATGTTTTATGTTTGTTGCCTGGTTGCTAATTATGTTTTTCCAGTCTTTCTAGTTCATGAACTAACAGGTTATGGACGCTGAATAACCGGAACTGTCTTGTAGATAGTTGCACTTGGTGCCCTCTTTCGAAGATGGCCACGGAAGAAAAATCTGTCCGGTGTGGCCTCCTTGTGGCCCAAAGTAGAGAGCTCAGCCTTGTCGCCACGCCCAAGGCGAGGAACTTGGGGTTTATGGAAACAGGTCCCCACACCGTGGAAAACTTCACACCTTGTTGGGTGACATGGACACCCGTCACGGAAGCGCCGTGACCTCAAGGACAAAATATACTTGTATATATGTTATGTTGTCATTTATACCCTGCATTTGTGTTTCCTGTTTAGTCCGGAGTAATAAATTTTACTAGGGGAGAATGTGTCACCCCAGGCCTGGATGCCACAAACAATAATCTGTGTCTGAGAGCAGGAGGGAGGTCCCCTGGTTAGGGACAATTAGCATACAGCACCTCCTGTCCCAGGCCAGCAGGGGGAGCTGGCTGCCCCTATAAAAGCTGGAACTGGGGGCAGGGCTAGAGAGAACTGGAAGACCTAGCTCAGGAGTGAGACTAGTCCCAGAGAAGGAGGGACAGTTCAGCTGTAGCTGAGGAGTCCGTGAGGCAGAGGAGAAACTGCAAGCCAGGGACAGAGGTGACGAGAGCCGGTCCTGGAAGAGAACCAATCTACCGGGCATTGGGGTCCGGGGCTGTCAGGGTTACAAGCCCAGCAGCAGAGAACCAACCTGCGAGGGATTTCAGGTCCCTTGGCCTAAGAAGCCTGGAGGCTCCGCCACACAGAGGGACCAGTACAGCGAGGAGCAAGCAACAGGTACCCAAGGCCCTAGTCGCATGCCATACAGGCGAGAAGTACACGGCCAGCTCAGAGACGTGGGCTATTACACCACGAAAAGGGGGATAGTCAGAAAGAGCATAGAGAGAACGGTAGGCCTACACACTCACCCTGACCAGTGGGGCTCGCCCGAATGCTCTCAGACACCCAGGCCCATTCCTAACCGGTACTGTTGGGTCATTAATAATATCTACAATAAAGACCCTGAACTGTTTGAAGCGGACTCTGAACTCTTACTATTGCGGCCTGCACTATCACCCCCAACATCCACCTACACTGCCCTGAGGCTACACTCTTCCCGTGGGGAGTTATCCTACACCTGTGCTGCACACCAACACCAGCCTCAGCAGTCTGCCTCGCAGCGGCGGTTATCCCTGACCGCAATCCACGGGTGGCGTAGTCGGACATTCAAAACACTGATAAATAGACTGCCACCATTTGGTCTGACCACCCTGAGCCACGGGATCGGGTTGCCACTACTACCCCCATCAGCACCGTACACTAGAAGGCCCGGTTCCGTGTACCCCACGGCCCAGGGGGCGAGTCATGTGCATCAAATTATACATACACATATGGGGCAGTGGGGCTTCATACTATATACAGGTGCTTCTCACAAAATTAGAATATCATCAAAAGTTAGTTTATTTCAGTTCTTCAATGCAAAAAGTGAAACTCCTATATTATATAGAGTCATTACACACAGAGTGATCTATTATATAGAGTCATTACACAGAGGGATCTATTATATAGAGTCATTACACACAGAGTGATCTATTATATAGAGTCATTACACAGAGGGATCTATTATATAGAGTCATTACACACAGAGGGATCTATTATATAGAGTCATTACACACAGAGGGATCTATTATATAGACTCATTACACACAGAGGGATCTATTATATAGAGTCATTACACACAGAGGGATCTATTATATAGAGTCATTACACACAGAGGGATCTATTATATAGAGTCATTACACACAGAGGGATCTATTATATAGAGTCATTACACACAGAGGGATCTATTATATAGAGTCATTACACACAGAGGGATCTATTTTAAGTGTTTATTTCTGTTAATGTTGATGATTATGGCTTACAGCCAATGAAAACACAAACGTCATTATCTCAGTAAATTAGAATACTTCATAACAACAGCTTGAAAAATGTTTTTAAAATCAGAAAAGTTGGCCTACTGAAATGTATGTTTAGTAAATGCCCTCAATACTTGTTCGGGCTCCTCGTGCATCAATTACTGCATCAATGCGGCAATGTGGCATGGAGGGATCAGCCTGTGGCACTGCTGAGGTGTTATGGAAACCCAGGTGGCTTTGATAGCAGCCTTCAGCTCATCTGTATTGTGGGGTCTGGGGTCTCATCTTCCTCTTGACAATACCCCATAGATTCTCTATAATAGATTCTCTATGGGGTTAAGGTCAGGCGAGTTTGCTGCCAATCAAGCACAGTGATACTGTTGTGTGTAAACCAGGTATTGGTACTTTTGGCAGTGTGGACAGGGGCCAAGTCCTGCTGGAGAATGACATTTCCATCTCCATAAAGCTTGTGGGCAGAGGGAAGCATGAAGTGCTGTAAAATGTCCTGGTAGACGGCTGCGCTGACTTTGGTCTTCATAAAACATAGTGGACCTACACCAGCAGATGACATGGCCCCCCAAACCATCACTGATTGTGGAAACTTCACACTAGACCTCCAGCAGCTTGGATTGTGGCCTCTCCACTCTTCCTCCAGACTCTGGGACCTTGATCTCCAAATGAAATGCAAAATTTACTTTTCATCTGAAAACAACACCTTGGGCCACTGAGCATCAGTCCAGGTCTTTTTCTCTTTGGCCCAGGTAAGACGCTTCTGGCGTTGTCTATTGGTCATGAGGGGCTTGACACAAGCAATGCGACACTTGTAGCCCATGTCCTGGATACGTCTGTGTGTGGTGGCTCTTGAAGCAATGACTCCAGCAGCAGTCCACTCCTTGTGAATCTCCCCCAAATTTTTGAATGGCCTTTTCTTAGCAATCCTTTCAAGGCTGCGGTTATCCCAGTTGCTTGTGCACCTTTTTCTGCCACACTTTTTCCTTCCACGTCCATTAATATGCTCGGATACAGCACTCTGTGAACAGCTGCTTCTTTAGCAATGACCTTTTGTGGCTTACCCTCCTTGAGGAGTGTGTCAATAACTGCCTTTTGGACATCTGTCAAGTCAGCAGTCTTGCCCATGATTGTGGAGCCTACTGAAACTGACTAAGGGACCTTTTTAAATGCTTAGGAAGCCTTTGCAGGTGTTTCTTGTTAATTCTAATTTACTGAGATAATGACTTTTGTGTTTTCATTGGCTGTAAGCCATAATCATCAACATTAGCAGAAATAAACACTTAAAACAGATCACTCTGTTTGTAATGACTCTGTATAATATATGAGTTTCACTTTTTGGATTTAAGAACTGAAATAAATTCACTTTTTGATGATATTCTAATTTTCTGAGAAGCACCTGTATGTAGCAGTGCGGCAATTATACTATATACAGTCAGGAGTATAAGTACTTGATACACTGATAATTTCGAAAGTTTTTCCACCTACAAAGAATGAAGAGGTCTGTTTTGTTCTACTTAACTGCTGCAACTTGGACCTTTAACAGGATTTATATTTCACCTATGAGAAAGCATACTATGTGTATTTGGCAGATTAACTCAGGCATGTTTATGATAAACTGAATACCTGGATTGGAGTCCTATTTGTATACAGAATATTGACTATTAATGCTGGCAGAGTAAGTCTTAGGCTATATTCACACTAGGTGTTTTTTTCTGCAGCAAAACATAATCTCTTGGCAGGAAAGAAGTAGCGTCAAAAACGCAGGTTTTGGTGTGTTTTTTTGCAGTGGCTCTTGGTGCATTTTTGGTGCGTTTTTCAGGATCCCAAAGTTCAGCTTTGCTTCCACCATAGACACATGAGAACAGGTCACCATTGCAAGACATATGTTCATGAAAAAGTACACATTACAAATGTAACAGGGGGCGGGTGGGGGGTGAATTGGTCTGGAATGGTTTATCTAAGACCCTGGCAGTGCATTGAATTTGTAGGACACTATTTACTTTCACATTATGGTTTGCCATTGAGTTGCTCAGGCATTGTTCATTTTCACACCTCCCTGGGCCACACGTGTTGTTCAATCTCACACCTAGCTCAACCAATGTTTACTTTGTAGGCATCACTAATTTAATTAAACTGTAATAATCCAAGCTGCTATCTCAGGTGACCAAGACAAGATGGTTTAAACTTGGGAAAATCACAAGAATAAATGTGTGTCACATACTTGCTTTTTTCACTAAAAACGCAGCAAAATGTTCGCACTAGGCTTTTTTTCAGCATTTTTTTCCACCACCCTTTTTTTTAATGGGTGAAAAACGCTGAAACAAGTGACATACTCTATTGCAAAAAGCCATGGAAAGCACAAAATACTGAGGACAAATAAGCAAGCTTTGTGCATGAGATTTCGGAAATCTCATAGACTTTGTTGGTACTGTAAAACGCAGCTGAAAATTTGCATAAAAAAGCCCGCTAAAAAAACGTCTAGTGTGAATATAGCCTTGTATAACGGTTCGCCAATGAGTTAGGATATATGACCACGATGCAGAAATGCTGCGGATTTTTCCTATGCGTTTCTGCATCTCCCTGGGTTGTCAAGCGCTTTGCCAAGTGATTTTAGCATCACTTGGAAAAGTGCTTGACAACTTGGTCACACTATATAATTCCATGCAACCGGCATGGATTTATATAGTGTGACCAAGTTACCATGCTGCAAATGCAGCATCAATAATGAAAAAAAAGAATAATAATGGTGAAAAATAAAAAAAAAACATTATACTCATCTTCCGATGGTCCTCGATCTTCTTCTCCGGTGCGTCCGGTGTCTTTGGCGGATCACGGTGCTGTAAAAGGACCTTTCATGACGTCATTTAGTCATGTGACAGGTCACGCAACCGCTGATGTCAGCGGTCACGTGACCTGTCACATGACTAAATGGCATCATGGAAGGTCCTTTTACCACCGCGAGCAGCCGAAGAGCCAGCAGCACCGCCGGGAGCAGACAGGGGCCATCAGAAGGTAAGTATATGTTTATTTTTTATTTTAATTCTATTTTAACTACAGGTACTATGGTACCCGGGTCTGGAGGAGAGTCTCTTCATCTCCAGACCCGGGTACCATCCACGCATTGAGTCGCATAATATCCACATGTGTATTTGTAGTCATGCGGATGTTATGCGTTCCAATGCAAGTCAATGGCGGCTAAATCGCAGCGACTCTGCAAAATTAAAGGACGTGCTGCGGATTTTTCCGCAATGATAATCCGCAGCGGAAATCTCCGCGGCATGTGCATAGCACATGCGGATTATCATTGGGGACCATTGCAGACCTATCACCAAGCGTTTTTTAAGTGTTTCCGCAGCGAAAGTTACGCTGCAGAAACGCCTAAAAAACGCATAGTGGGCACACAGCCTTAAAAGTTCTATGGTGAAGAAAAACACGTGAGATAATAAATGCGAAATATACAATATTTCCCATAATATGACTGAGGATATTCTTTAGGGTGTATTCACTGTTTTTTCTTCTGCAGCAATAAATGCTGTGTTTTACAGCACCATCTTAGTGAATGACATTTCTGAAATCTCATTCACATGCTGTTTTTTTTGCATTTTTTTAAAATCTGCAGCTTGTCAAGTCTTTCAGAGGTTTTGCAGCATTTTTCACCCATTCAAATGAATGGAAAAAAAAACACAAGTAAAAACACCTGAATTTTAAGCAGCGTTTTTCCTGCCTCCTTTGATTTTTGAGGTAGAAAAAAAATGCTGCCAAAATCCAACTTGTGAACACACCTTTATCCTGGTTGTGTTCTAATTGGATATAAAATAGAACGGCCATGATAACATGGGTAGTTAATTGTATGGTGTTTTCACTTTAAATATTACCAGGCCGCATTCTATTTGCGCAGAGCTGCTCCGTGAAGATTCTATCACAAGATTCCGTGATGACATCACAGGTGATGGTGACATCACTGCTCACAGTCGCTATATATGCAATGCACATAGGCTCACCCGTGCCTTTCTTGGCTCTATAGTGACTGATAGCACTTGCAGTTTTTCACTATGGCTGGAATTGTTTTGGACATTCCTCAGGTAAAAGCACTATTGATGATCCTTATGATCAATCGTCCTAACAGTGTGCTTCTACCACCCGATGGCGTCCTCAGCTTCACTCACCGGCTGGTGATGGAGCTAGTAAAGGATTGCCTGACCAAACACCGACAACGTCGTCTAACGTCAGACTATCTGACGGATTTACTTCAGAACATCAGGACATTACTACACCAGGTAAGTGGCGGACACTCTGCACAGAACATCTCAATATTAACAGATAATAATGGAGGGATAGAAGCTTTTTCTTCTAATATATCGTATTTTGCAGACCATAAGACGCACCAAAATTTTTTGGGAGGTAAATAGGAAAAACATTTATTATAATAAAATGGGGGTCTGTCTTATAGTCCGAATTTTCGGTTGCTTACTGAGGGGGGGTGGTGGCAGTGGAGCGAGGTCACAGGAGGCAGAGTCGCTGCTGCAGGAAGTCGGCAGTAGGAGTGGGGCGCTGCTGTGGGCTCCAAGCTGGGAGGAGCGGGGTGTCCAGAAGGTACGAGGCTGCGGGCCCTGGGCTTCAAGGAAATGTTAGCGGTAATTCAGGAGGGGAGGCCCTGCTCTGCTTATTGATTTCTCTGCAGTGGGCTTCAAGAAGTAGGCTGCTGGAGATGGCCAATACGCAGTTTGAGATCTCAGCTCCTCATTGAGCCGAGATCTAAATCTGCACATGCACTGCCTCCAGCGGCCATTTGCCTGAAGCCCACCGCCAGAAATTCAATGGGCAGAGCGGGGACTCCCCTCCTAAATCACCGCTAACATTGCCTTGAAGCCCAGGGCCCGCAGCCTCGCACCTCCTGGACACCCCGCTGGCCCGCAGGAGCGCCCCACTTCTACTGCTGGCTTCCTGCAGCAGTGACCCTACTTCCTGTGACCTCACTCCACCACAGCCACCCCCCTGGTAAGCTACATTCAGACAATTATTATTATTAATAATCTGTCTGATATGCTGGGGTGGAGAGTTCCAGAGTAGGGGGGATGCACGGGAGAAATCTTGTATGCGATTGTGGGAAGAGGAGATAAGAGGGGAGTAGAGAAGAAGATCTTGTGAGGATCGGAGGTTGCGTGCAGGTAAGTACCGGGAGACTAGGTCACAGATATATGGAGGAGACAGGTTGTGGGTGGCTTTGCATGCCAAGGTTAGGGTCTTGAACTGGAGTCTCTGGGTAATGTGGAGCCAGTGAAGGGATTGGCGGAGCGAGGGGAAAAGCCAGGGAATAGCGGGGGGACAGGTGGATTAGTCAGACAGCAGAGTTTAGGATAGATTGGAGGGGTGCGAGAGTGTTAGAAGGGAGGTCAAAAATTTTGGAAAAAAAGGCATCTTATAGTCCAAAAAATACGGTAAAACACAACGAGTCCCCAAATACAGTATGTAGTCATTGTATCTGCAGACAGAGAACCGATGTCACATACAATTTCCGCCTCCATTCTGATCGCTCTCATCTGAAAATTCTCTTTTCCATTTTTCCTTCTTTATAGGCTGAAGAAAGATCTCAGACTGAAGATTTGTCTGTCTTTAAAGAACTGGCCGAAAAAGTCCTGTCTATACTAGAACGCTCATTGGAACGCCCGGTAAGGATCAATATTAATAGACGTATCTTAATCCACCGTATCTGAGGAGACTTTCTGAGAAAAGGTCTGAAGATGGCGCGGGATTTGTATCGTTACAATTGGTGCATCTGTAAATGTTGGTTTAGTCCTTCATGATTTATGTATTTGGTGATTTAGTGAAATCTTCCACATAGTAATTATATACATTATATCTATCAGGAAACAACAGGAGGCGACGCCAAATATGGGCAAAATGTGACCCCGAAAATCCCTGACCCTAATAGGAGTCAGCCGGAGCTGAACAGCGATCTGATTACAGGTGAGCGATCACCCGACCTTCTACAAGGAATATCCAGATATTACAGAGGACGGAGGATAATGTTAGATTTACTCTCTACTCTGTGTAATGGGAACCTGGCAGCACATTGTTACATATAGAAGTAGTGGTGTGACGGTATAGGCCATTGTCCCCTAATAATAATTGTTTGTAGAAATCCAATGTGCTAGTCAGGAGAAATGTAAAGTAGACACCATATTCAAATTAGAATGGAAGTGCACTGGGGGCGTGAAAGAAGAAATCCAAGTGCAGTGACACGCCCCCAGTGCACTTCCAGGCTAATTTGCAAATCTCTCCTATGTTTCAGCTCTCTTACCATCACTCATATGTGCAGCGTGGGTGGGGGCTTCCTCATTCATGTGATGGAGGGTCCATTCTGCAGTGCTATAGCAAGTAACATGAAATAAATTAAATTTAAATTGCATTACTGCTCTAGAAAATGGGAAAAAATTAAGATACTGAGCACATAATTTGGCCAATTCATGAATGCCCAGCAGCCAATGACAAGGCGATCTTTTTGTTGGAATCCTCTCCTAATGTGAATCCTCTCCTAGGCTGAAGCCTACATTTATATGGGTAGGTAGGATCCTGTTGTAATTAAAACCACCCCGGGCTGATGGGTGGAGATAGGTTCCCAGCAAAAAAGGTCGCCTTGCCGTGACTGCTGGGCATGCATTGAGCAAAAGAAGGTCGCCTTGCCGTGGCTGCTAGGCATGCACCCAGCAAAACAAGGTCGCCTTGTCGTGACTGCTGGGCATGCACCCAGCAAAAGAAGGTCGCCTTGTCGTGACTCCTGGGCATGCACCCAGCAAAAGAAGGTCGTCTTGCCATGACTGCTGGGCGTGCACCCAGCAAAAAAAAAGGTCACCTTGCCGTGGCTACTTGGCATGCACCCAGAAAAAGAAGGTCGCCTTGCCGTGGCTGCTGGCCATGCATGAATTGGCCAAATTATGCGCTAAGTATCTTCCTTTTATCCTATTTTATACAGCAGTAATGCAGTTCAAATTTCATTTATTTCATGTTTACATGCTATAGCGTTACAGAGTGCAACTTTGTTAGTTATGTATTTGGATGGCTACTCTTAGTATGCACCTGTTCACACCCATTTTCTTTTCGGAAGTGATGGTCAGTCTTTTGTTATTTATGAAGGGGTTCCTCCATCATTTACATTACATTTATCTATGGATTCCCCGTATATTCTCATATTTAGAATCCCCATATAACGAGTATTAATCCCATTTACAGACATCTTGTCATTTCTCCGTTTTATTGCTGTATTATCTATGTAGGAATAATATCCTCTAATACATTTCATTTCTTCATCATTATTTTAGAAACAACTGAGCTGTCGAATCCTAACAATGGAATTAGTGAGATCCCGGAGATCCAAGAATCCGTAAGTATCATAGAGGGGGATGCGTGTGTGTCATCAGATCATGGGGTGTGAATGACTCGTCCAGTATTATCCCCCATACAACCATGGTACGTCTCTATTCTAAGTGTAGATGACCCTATGGTGTTAATTACATGTGAATTACAGGGAATCTGTCACCAGGTTTATGCTATTTGGTCTGAGAGAAGCATGATGCAGGGACAGAGACCCTGATTCCATGTGTTGATTACTTTACTCGGTGGAGCAGTTGTGATAAAATCACTATTTTTTTCTGCTGCAGAGCTCTGAATGCTGAGTCTTGTATAACCCCGCCCACACCATTGATTGGCAGCTTTCTGTGTACACTGTGCATAGGCAGAAAGCTGCTAATCAGTGGTGGAGGCAGGGGTACAGAGCAATAGGACTACCTGGCTAGACAGATAGTCTTCTAGTGATAATCTACTGATTTTATTGAAACAGCCACACACAGCCTAGTAAGTAACACATCACTGGAATCAGGGTCTCTGCCCCTACATCATGGTGCTTTCAGAATACATAGCAAACACCTGGTGACAGATTACCTGTAAGTCCTCCTCTGTGTGATCTCCCACATTATCCAGAATGTTATAGTAATGTATGATGACCGTTGCAGGACGGCTCCAGGATTTCGTGGGCCCTGGGCGAAAGAGTCTCAGTGGCCCCTTTAACACATACCACGATTCATGATGCACAGATACCGCAGATAAATATATATACATATATGTATATATATATATATACATATATATATATATATATAGTACAAGCCCGAAGATTTCACTTCTTACATTACATGAGCGATATCTATTGTAAATTCCACAATAACTCAGAAAGCGGCGAATCCTCACAGCTCACAGTGCAGACCGGACAGTAATGTCCTCCACACAGTATAATGGCACCACATAGTCCTCTATACCGTATTATGAGCTCCATATATTGCTCCATATAGAATAATGGACCCCATAAAATGCTCCACGCAGGCTGTGCCCCCATATAATGCCCCATGCAGGCTGTGACCCCACACATAATGCCCCATGCAGGCTGTGCCCCCCACATAATGCCCCATGCAGGCTTTGACCCCCCACATAATGCTCCATGCAGGCTGTGACCCTCACATAATGCCCCATGCAGGCTTTGACCCCCCACATAATGCCCCATGCAGGCTGTGCCCCCCCCCCACATAATGCCCCTTGCAGGATGTCCCCCTCCCACATAATGGCCCATGCAGCATGTCACCCCCCATATAATTCCCCATGCAGAATGTCCCTCCCACATAATGCCCCATGCAGGCTGTGCCCCCCACATAATGCCCCATGCAGGCTGTGCCCCCCCACATAATGGCCCATGCAGGATGTCACCCCCCATATAATTCCCCATGCAGGATGTCCCCTCCACATAATGCCCCATGCAGGATGTCCCACCCCACATAATGCCCCATGCAGGATGTCCCCCACACATAATGCCCCATGCAGGATATCCCCCCCACATAATGCCCCATGCAGGATGTCACCCCCCATATAATTTCCCATGCAGGATGTCCCCCCCCACATAATGCTCCATGCAGGATGTCCCACCCCACATAATGACCCATACAGGATGTCACCCCCATATAATGCCCCATGGAGGATGTCACCCCCCCATATAATGCCCCATGTAGGATGTCACCTCTCACCCCATATATTGGCCCATGCAGGATGTCACCTCTCACCCCATATAATGCCCCATGCAGGATGTCACTTCTCCCCCCATATAATACCCCATGCAGGATGTCACTCCCCCCATATAATGCCCCATGCAGGATGTCACCCCCCATATAATGCCCCATGCAGAATGTCACCTCTCACCCCATATAAAGCCCTATGCTGGATGTCACTCCCCCCCCATATAATGACCCATGCAGGATGTCACTTCTCCCCCTCATATAATACCCCATGCAGGATGTCACCCCCCTATATAATGCCCCATGCAGGATGTCCCCCCCATATAATGCCTCATGTAGGATGTTACCTCTTACCCCATATAATGCCCCATGCAGGATGTCACTCCCCCCCATATAATGCCCCATGCAGGATGTCACTTCTCCCCCCCATATAATACCCCACGCAGGATGTCCCTACCTCCCCCCCATATAATGCCCCATGCAGGATGTCACTTCTCCCCCCATATAATGCCCCATACCTCCATACATAAAAAAAAAAATCAAATGCTCACCTCACTGCTCACCAGCTGTGGAGAGGTAAGTATTGTGCCGGCCGTGGTCCTGAGCAAGCATTGGGGGGGGAGCAAGGCCCACTAGCTGGCGCTGGCACCACTCTCCTCTGCTCACCGGTCCCATACCGCGCCAGGGTGCCCGACAGCAAGTGGGCCCCTCGCCTACTCAGGGCCCCGGCACTTGCCTGGGTGTGCTGGGTGCTAGCGCCAGGTCTGCCCAGCGTCCGGTTTGTATCCTCCCAACATCATATCAGTGTAAATCATCTGGGACATAATATGGGGGGAGAAGTTTTTGCATCTGTAACTTTTTTCCTGCATCTTCAATAAATCAGTATTATTTCTTATTCTTTTATAGAGCGTGATCGATTCATTGGTTCCGGCGAGAAAGCCGCATATGAGCGACTATGAAACTTCCAAACTCATCAGCAGTGGAAATTTTGGGTGAGATTTCTGTTGCCATAATCCACATTTCTCAGGGTTCCCTATGACAATGCTTCTGCCCCTGCACTCTGCCATTCAGTGTTATCATAGGGAAATTATGTGATCTGTAGCAAATCAAACTGTAAGGAAAGCGATTTAAATAATATAATTACATATAATATAATATACAATAATATAATATTATTACATTCGCCTGTGCTAGACCCTCATCTGTTCTTATGCTGCCTCCTCCACCTGAGCTTTTCTGCTCTCCACTCTGATCTTTGTTTTGATGGGGGGGGCTCCATTATGAAGCTGATCAGAGAAGTTGGCTACACATGGTCACATGAAGGGTGACACCATATTGACGTCAATGACATCTACACCCTCCACCATGACCATGTGGGCCCAATCACTGGCCTCAGCAGCAGAAGAGAGCCCTGGAGCACATTCATTTTGGACCAATTTTATTTGCACTAAATTGTATTTGGTCAGTTATAGCGAATCTGCCCAAAGAGAATTTCAGTAGATTCTCGTATCTATAATGTGACCTGGGTGATGGCTCCGGCAGAAGTGGCATTGTGGAGACCTCGCATAGGTGATCTATGTAGTGCTATTTTATGTATTTCTAGATGTGGATTTATAGTGGCGGCCAGACTTCTAGTATTAAACATATGCAAATTGTCTCTTCTGAGAGGAAGCAAACTAGAACTCCACCTATAGGAAGTAGCAATCCTAAAAGTTAATATCGACCCTTTAACAAGCCTTGTCACATGACTTAGGATAATAGCCAAAACCAAAATCTCAATTTGCAGGAACTGTGTTCTGGGGTACTGCCCCTCTTCAGTGCAAAGTGTGAGATATGGTTTGACTGGGTGAGAGGTGTCTGACCGGTATCCAAGGGGTTGACATTTCTCCTTGCGGACATGAGGAGACTTTTAAGCCACAATGCTCCTCTGGGAAATAGGATTGCTACTTCCCATAGGTGGCACTAGGGTGCTAGTTCTCTTCCTCTCTGAAAAGAGACAATTTGCATATTTCCCAGAAGAGCATTGCAGCTTAAAAGTCTCCTCACCTTGACATGCTTAACATGGCTTTTTCCGCAAGGAGAAACGTTACCGCTTGGATCCCGGTCAGATGCCTCTTACCCAGCCAAACCATATCTCACACTTTGCACTGATGAGTGCTTGTACCCCAAAACATAATGTCCGAAAATTGAGATTTTGGTTATGGCTATTATTCCATGTCATGTGATAAGGCTCGTTAAAGGGTCGATATTGACTTTTAGGATTACTACTTCCTATAGGTGGCACTAGAGTTCTAGTTCTCTTCCTCTCCGAAGAGACAATTTGCATATTTCCCAGAGGATCATTGAGGCTTAAAAGTCTCCTCACCTTGACAAGCTTAACATGTCACTCTCCGCAAGGAGAAATGTTACCAGGATACCAGTATTAAACATATAATGATTTCTATAGATGGATTATTAATAAGGATTTATTATAACCGATGGATTCTCCTTCTCTCCAGGGCCGTCTACTTAGTGCATCATAAAGACTCACACCAGACCTTTGCTATGAAGAAAATGGCTAAGCGGAACCTAAATACTGCACAGAGATTGGAATGGGCCTTTCTGGAGAGGGACATCTTAACATTTGCTGATTGTCCCTTTGTGGTCTCCATGCTCTGCTCCTTTCCAACTAGATCTCACCTGTGTATGGTCATGGAGTATGTAGGAGGTAAGACACATCTATTGTATTATATTCAGCCCATGTCTGCTTTCATCTTATCACTGCTCATATCATTAGGACATTGTTGGTTACATCCCCGCAGAGCATTTACTATAGGTTATCTATTACCAAGATGCTCGTAAATTCATTGATCTTGGTGCAGGGGCGCTATGGGGCTCATCAGTCGGAGGGGGTCTGTCGACGCTCAGCAGTGGGCAGCATCCCTCCACCTGTCATCACAATTTCAGCGGTATTTGCTTCTTCAAGGAGGTGGGGCTGGTGGGGGCAAAAATACTGAGTAGGTGGCTAGTAGGGGCCAAAATACTGAAAGGGGGCCGTATGACTAGATATGGGGGGACTGTGAATGCTGAGTGGAGGTCATCATATTAAGTGGGGTGCTGTGGGGGTCCTCACTCTATATGGAGGCCCCCATTCTGTGTGGGGACATCATACTGAGTGGGGAGTTATGCGGACCATTATATTGTGTGAGGGACTGTGGGAACCATTATCCTGAGTGGGAGGGTTGCTGTGGGTGCCATCACACCGAGTAGGGGGTTGTGGCTGGCCTCCTTCTAAGTGGTGGCCTCCTTAGGAGGATTCACTGTGGGGATACCATACTCATTGAGTGTGGGTGTGGGCATTTTTGGGAGCATCATACTCTAAAATGGCCATAAAAGTTGTATTGCTGGTGAGAACACCAAGCTGCTTCAACAGGGATATAAATATATTTCTTTTTTATTTTTTAGGGTGGGGGGCAATTACAACTTTTGATATGGGGTCTTGTGATTTCTATGTACGCCATTATCTGTGTGATCTCCCCAGGATGTTTCCGCTCACTGCTCATTATACATCATGGTTATCTGCTCGTGGTATATCATGGTCATCTGCTGTATAAACCCCTCACTGGTCATATTTCCTTTCTTCTATAGGTGGAGACTGTGGGACCCTTCTAAGCACCAGGGGTCCTTTCTCTGTCCCCATGGCCCGCTTGTACTTTGCAGAGGCGGTACTTGCCGTGGAATACCTGCATAGTTACGGTGTGGTGCACAGAGACCTGAAGCCGGAAAAGTAAGTGCCCCCGTAGTATAATAAAGTGGGGAAAGTTGTCATTTATTATCATTCAGTCTGTGAGGCTAAAACCATCTTCTCTTTTGCAGCCTCCTGATTACATCTACTGGACATATTAAAGTTACCGATTTTGGGATTTCAAAACTTGGTCTAATGATACCGAAAACTAACACCTACAAGGAATTAGCAGTGGACATCTCCAGAGAGTTCCAGGACCGTGAGGTCAGCATCACCTACAAGAACTTAGCTTGTTATTTGCAAATCTCATCACACTATTGTCTCTTCTCTACGTTCTTCCTTTCTAGAGAACTTTTCCACTAATATTTTATCTTCTGCATTGTGTTTTAATGATGATATCTTGTCATAATAATTGTTTCATCGATTCTCATCTCTATGTTCTGTTGGTTTCCAGTTCTGTGGCACCCCATGTTACATAGCCCCAGAGATCATCCTGAAAGAAGGCTATGGAAGACCTGTTGACTGGTGGTCATTGGGGATCATCCTGTATAAATTCCTGCTGGGATGTGTACCATTTGATGCTGATTCCCTCACTGAGCTTTATAAAAGGGTTGTCATTGGTGAGTAGAATAATCCGATCATTGCGTTGATTGGTTACATTTGTTTAGTTATTTCCTTTGCTTTATGTTACAGTCCAGTAAAGAGGTTTTATTTTCTGTAATTTTCTATGTAACAGGAGAACTAATTTGGAATTGTGATCGCGCTCCACCCCTGGATGCTCAGAATCTCATCACTGAGCTGCTCAGAAGAAATCCTGTGCGTAGACTTGGGACAGGTAACAGATATACTAGTATTAATATTCCCTTATTAGACCAAGGACATATCGCTCATGTCCATGAAGATCAGCATTTCTCTATCAGCTCATCTACTGTATTTCTAGTTCTCCACACTAAGACTTTCAGTTTATTTCCTTCATGTCGGCTCAGTTTTGTCATTAGTTCAGATTACGATAAACTGTTCAGATATGGAGCCATCCCTGACTATGTCCGCATCACTTTTGTTTTTCTTTTTCTAGGAGGAGCATTTGAGATCAAGGTTCATCCATTCCTGAGTGACTTGGACTTTGACAACATTCTGAGCCAGGAGCTGGAGTATGTTCCTCAGCTTGTTTCAGATGCAGACACCAGCTTATTTATCAGTAAGTAGAAGGAGACGTCATCTAGACTAAGCGACTGTTTGTCTCATCTTCCCTAATATGTGATCATCTGTTCCCATTAATATTAGTGATAAATAGTGACTGTGTTATACTGACAACCTCTAATAATACTTCATTACCTATTTCTTGTAGATCATTCTGATATAAACAAACATCTGGTCTCAAAGGATGAGGAAGGCACAAGTGAGAACAATGAGAGCCTTGACTTCCAAAATTTTACGTCATCTTCTGAAAAGCTTTGTAAAGTAAGTATGTGATTAATAAATCCAAAATATGTAAAAAAAAATGTAAAACAACTCTAAAAGTACATAAAAAAAATATTTTATATCTTATTTTTATCCGTATTTAGCTCTGTATCATCGCTACCAGGATGGTGAACAATGAGGATCCCAATGCCCCTCCAGAGTATACACCAGAAACCAACACAAACATCTCAGAAATGTGAGTAGATTATAAAGGGTCATTACTTCATTACTGGGAGTTCCAGGCTGATCTATGTACACAACACCAAATATAGGACATAAATATCAGAATATCAAATGCAGCATTCACCGCTTCATGGTTAACGGTCATTGTACTTTTGGCTTCAGAAAATGCAGAAGATAACAGCCCATAATTGTGGCAGGTCATGCATTTTTAGCACTGCCTACTCTGTAGGAGAGCTGTAGTATTACTTGCCAGCCATTCTTGGTAGTTGTGTTCTGATCCATGGAAGGTAGTTTTGAGCAGAAAACCTTCCCCACTATGACAGTCATATGTCCTATTAGGCCTTATAGTCAGTGTTCTTATAGTGAGACAACCCATTTTATACTGTGTTTACTTACGATTTACATGTTTTTCTTCTTCAAACAGGCAGAAAGAATCTGTTCCTGTATGTAATACAGACGATGCTGTTACCATCTTGCCACCCTCATCCCCATTGCCAGGTATGTACATGTCTACAGCACCAACAATGTGAATGTTGACTTCAAGGCTCAAATATTTCCACATGGTTTTTCTGGTCTACTATGTTATCCATGTTTCATGGATCTCAGCTATGTTGACCATGGGTTCGTACTGTATCCCTATTTCCTTAATTTTGTACAGGAGTTTTTTTTCATGTATTCTGTATATTACGTTGCATCATCTATTAACCTAGTGAGATATAGCGACTGTGTTATACTGACACCCTCTAACAATCCTTCATTACCTATGTCTTGTAGATCACTCTGATGAAAACAACCATCTGATCTCAGAGGATAAGGAGGGCACAAGTGAGGACGATGAGAACTTTATCTTCCGAATATTTGCATCATCATCTTCTGAGAGGCTTTCTAAAGTAAGTATGTGATCGATAAATCCAAAATATGTACAAAAAAAGGATCTATAAAATTAAAAAGTATGTATATTTAATAACTTATTGTTATCCACATTTAGCACTCTACCACCACTAACGGGATGGTGAACAACGAGGATCCCAAGGCCCCTCCAGAGTGTACACCAGAATCCAACACAAACATCTCAGAAATGTGAGTAGATTATGGGGTCATTACTGGGAGCTCCAGGCTGATATATGTGCACAACACCAAATATAGGACATAAATACCATAATATCAAATGTAGCATCCACCGCCCCATGGTTATGGGTCATTGTGCTTTCAGCTTTCGGAATTGTTGGAGATAACAGCCCATAATTGTGGCCGGTCATGCACTTTTAGTGCTGCCCTCACTGTAGGAGAGATGTAGTATGAAATGCCGGCCATTCTTGGTAGTTGTTTTCCTCTCAGCTCTCTATAAAAGGTAGTCTTGAGCAGAAGACCTTCCCCACTATGACAGTCATATGTCCTACTAGGCCTTATAGTCGGTGTTCTTCTAGTGAGACAACCCCTTTTATATGGAGTTTACTTGAGATTTACATGTTTTTCTTCTTCAAACAGGCAGAAAGTATCTGTTCCTGTATGTAATACAGACGATGCTGTTACCATCTTGCCACCCTCGTCCCCATTGCCAGGTATGTACATGTCTACAGCACCAGCAATGTGAATGGTGACTTCAAGGCTCAAATATTCCCACATGGTTTTATACAATACTATAGGTCTCTTATGTTATCCATATTATGACAAAGCAGATCCTATAAGAATATATTGTTACTGATTTTTTTTTTAATTTTTCATCAGAATTTCCATCTCATGAAGAAAGAAAATCGGCAATAAATCTGAGTATGGAGCAACAAAACTCAGAAAATGGAAAAAATGGGAAAAAGAGACGAGGTAAGTGTGAGAATCAACTCCATGTTGTGTGATGTCAGTGAGAATAATTCATGTGGAGTAGATGTCATCTGTCAGTGATGGGATTGTCACATGTATGATTGCTGACAATGACCCCTGACCTCTGTATGATAATATTCCTCTGCCGTCCGGCCACAGTGACTGCACAGCATTATCATGTAATATGGAGTCCCATCACTTACATTATATTTATTTCTCTTCTCATAGGTTCCATCTTCCGCCGGATCTTATCATCCTGCCGGCGTGAATTATCCAGGGCTGCTCGCGCATTTGCATGCTGTCACTGTTGCCCTAAAACCATCTAAAAGACGGGACACCTAAGCATCCAGCGCCCTGAAGTCCAGCAGATCCATCATCACTGCTGGAGCTGTATAGAAGGACCTTCACCATCTACCTGTGGCCTTCTGACTGGTCAACCTGGACAAGTTTCAGTAACGCCTCTGTCATCGGGCTCCGCGGTATTCATACTGCTCGTCTGACTTGTCATTTACTGATCACCTGGTATCTGACCTCGGCTATCTTCCTGACTTTGATTTATTCTATTGACAATGTTCACGATTTTATTCATCCCATTATTAATTAAAAAAAAGTAAAATCTGTTACTGTTGCTCTGATTCCTTTTTGTCTTGAATTCACAAATACTTGTAACTCACTAATTGCTCTTCTTCCCACTAAATGTATTTCTCATTATCCTTAATGCAGCAGTCAGTCTCATATTTCTGTCCAGCAATTACACTGGTGCATCCACCCTGTACCAGTCATTACACTCATCCACAAACCTCTCCACACTGCTGCACAGTCCTGCATCTCTACCATATCTACACTCCAATGAGCTAAGATTAACATCCTCCATAATCAGGACCTCCCACTCTCATGTCCAAGACATTTTCTCTGCTGCACCAGCTCTCAGGAGTGCACTACTGCAGGCAATCAGGTTCATTCCCACTATCAGAGATTTTAAGTGTGCAGTAGAAACAGATTATTTGTGGCAGGACTGTCAAATCACCTCACTATTCTAAGTTTTTCCTACAGCACTCAGTAGCACTTAATATTTGTACATATACAGATAATGGTTGGTGACTGGTTCATGCAGCCTTAATTCCACAAAGATAGAAATAAAAGATCAACATGTTTCATACATTCAAACCATCCTTAATCATGGCAGAAAAACATAATTTTAAGTTCCCACTATGAATATTTGGTGAGATATCACAGCTGTGTATTTTCACAGCACAAAGAACGCATCTTACAGATCAGCAAATCACAGTGTGCTGACGCTTAGTGTTGTAGTTTTGAACAACACCATTCATTTTATCATATAATGTGTTGAAAAATGAGAAAAAATGCCAGGTTTGGGTTCCTTCATTTTACAGTGTGTATTGTGTTGTAAAAACAAACTGACAAAATGATTCAGAGTCAGTAGTACGATTACTGTGATACCAAACTTATAAGGTTTATATATATATATATATATATATATATATATATATACAGTACAGACCAAAAGTTTGGACACACCTTCTAATTTAAAGATTTTTCTGTATTTTCATGACTATGAAAATTGTACATTCACACTGAAGGCATCAAAACTATGAATTAACACATGTGGAATTATATACTTAACAAAAAAGTGTGAAACAACTGAAAATATGTCTTATATTCTAGGTTCTTCAAAGTAGCCACCTTTTGCTTTGATGACTGCTTTGCACACTCTTGACATTCTCTTGATGAGCTTCAAGAGGTAGTCACCGGAAATGGTCTTCCAACAATCTTGAAGGAGTTCCCAGAGATGCTTAGCACTTGTTGGCCCTTTTGCCTTCACTCTGTGGTCCAGCTCACCCCAAACCATCTCGATTGGGTTCAGGTCTGGTGACTGTGGAGGCCAGGTCATCCGGCGTAGCACCCCATCACTCTCCTCCTTGGTCAAATAGCCCTTACACAGCCTGGAGGTGTGTTTGGGGTCATTGTCCTGTTGAAAAACAAATGATGGTCCAACTAAACGCAAACCGGATGAAATAGCATGCCGCTGCAAGATGCTGTGGTAGCCATGCTGGTTCAGTATGCCTTCAATTTTGAATAAATCCCCAACAGTGTCTCCAGCAAAGCACCCCCACACCATCACACCTCCTCCTCCATGCTTCATGGTGGGAACCAGGCATGTAGAGCCATCCGTTCACCTTTTCTGCATCGCACAAAGTCACGGTGGTTGAAACCAAAGATCTCAAATTTGAACTCATCAGACCAAAGCACAGATTTCCACTGGTCTAATGTCCATTCCTTGTGTTCTTTAACCCAAACAAGTGTCTTCTGCTTGTTGCCTGTCCTTAGCAGTGGTTTCCTAGCAGCTATTTTACCATGAAGGCCTGCTGCACAAAGTCTCCTCTTAACAGTTGTTGAAGAGATGTGTCTGCTGCTAGAACTCTGTGTGGCATTGACCCGGCCTCTAATCTGAGCTGCTGTTAACCTGCGATTTCTGAGGTTGGTGACTCGGATAAACTTATCCTCAGAAGCAGAGCTGACTCTTGGTCTTCCTTTCGTGGGGTGGTCCTCATGTGAGCCAGTTTCTTTGTAGCGATTGATGGTTTTTGCAACTGCACTTGGGGACACTTTCAAAGTTTTCCCAATTTTTCGCACTGACTGACCTTCATTCCTTAAAGTAATGATGGCCACTCGTTTTTCTTTACTTAGCTGCTTTTTGCTTGCAATAATACAAATTCTAACAGTCTATTCAGTACGACTATCAGCAGAGTATCGACCAGACTTCTGCACAACACAACTGATGGTCCCAACCCCATTTATAAGGCAAGAAATCCCACTTATTAAACCTGACAGGGCACACCTGTGAAGTGAAAACCTTTTTCGGTGACTACCTCTTGAAGCTCATCAAGAGAATGCCAAGAGTGTGCAAAGCAGTCATCAAAGCAAAAGGTGGCTACTTTGAAGAACCTAGAATATAAGACATATTTTCAGTTGTTTCATACTTTTTTGTTAAGTATATTATTCCACATGTGTTAATTCATAGTTTTGATGCCTTCAGTGTGAATGTACAATTTTCATAGTCTTGAAAATACAGAAAAATCTTTAACCGAGAAGGTGTGTCCAAACTTTTGGTCTGTACTGTATATATATATATATATATATATATATATATATATATATATATACAGTGTTTAGCATAAATCAGTACACCCAAATAGATTTGTCAGCAAACCTGTAGTTTCCTTTCAGAATCATCATTTTATATGGGATACCATACTACAAAATACTCTCGCAAATTTGAGCCATTGAATGCAAACAAGATTTGGTATTTTGCAGACCCCAAAAAAGTAATTTTCTTAACAAACTCATTCAAGATCATGTTTCAAAAATGAGAACATCCCAGTAACAGTCTTAAGAGAAAAGCTAAGTTTAGACAACAAAATTCTAATTAACAAGAACTGAACCACAGGTAAGTGTAATTATTCATTAAACAGATGTCCAGCAGACAGGTGTCTGTAAAAGGAAGTTACTTAATAAAGAAAACTCCTTCCCATTTCATGCTATCAGCAATGGCACCACATAGAAGGGAAATGTCACAAAACCTGAGAAAGAAAATAATTTCTTTGCAATAAATGTAAAGTCTACAAGAAGATCAGCAAAACTTTACTTATCAGTCAGAATACTGTAGCAAAAGTGATGCAAAACTATAACAAAGATGGAACTGCAACCATCTTACAGAGACGTCCAGGCCGACTATGGAAGTTAACACCTAAACAAAAGCGTCCTCTGATGAGAAGGGTAAGTGGCACCACATAGAAGAGAAATGTCACAAGACATTTCTGAGAAAGAAAATAATTTCTTTACAAAAAATGTGAAGTCTACAAGAAGATCAGCAAAGCTTTTCTTATCAGTCAGATGGAAGTTAACATCTAAACAAAAGCATCTTCTGATGAGAAGAAAATCGACAGGCAAATTCATTGCTATTAGCTGAAGAAGTAGAAAGCCAAACTAAGGTGAGTGTTTTCCATGACACGACACGGTGTACACTGCAAATGAATGGCATTCATGAGTGTCCTCCACAAAGGAAGCCTCTCTCCCTTAAAGCCCATGAACAATAAAAGTCCGTCTACAATTTGCCAGGGTCCATGCTTAAAACTATGAGGACTACCGGGACTCTATACTGTGTATGTGCATCTTATGTGTATGTCCGTATTTTATGTTTGTGTGCACTATGTATATGTGACGCGCCCTGGGCCTATGTGACGTAGCGTTGCGCACGCAGGGACTACCCGGAGCCGGATCTGATAGGGGTAGTAGTCTCGTGGCGGTGACCCGGTCCGTGCCCAGGGAGTCAGACTAAGTGGCGGTATATTAGCAGTAGATGTAGGATGACTACGCCACCCGTTGAATGCAGCTATGGAGCTGCCGCTGCAGGGCAGACCGCTGAGGCCGGTGGAAGGATGGTGCAGCGTGGATGGTATAACCCCCAACGGGAGGGGTATGGCCTCAGGGCAGCCGACGTGGAAGATGGGGGTAGCAGGAACCACTCAGAGACGATGCGGTGTAGTTCAGGGTCTTTACTGGTGACAAAGACAGACCCTCCCGGAGTACTTGCTAGCGATCGGGGCCTGGTCAGTCCTTGAGCAGATGGGATCTCCCCTGGCCAGGTGGAGTTGTAGGCCTTCCCAACTAACTGTACTCTTCTGGCTACCTTGCTAGAGGCGGGTAAAAGTAGCCCACGTCCCTGAGTGTACCGTGTGGTGCTCACCCGTATGGCCGGTGACTCGGGGCCTTCTAGTGCCTTCCGCTCCACGACGGCGGTGCTGGTCCCACGCGTGTGACCGTGCCTTCGGGTTTCTGGGCCAGAGGACTTGAAATCCCCTGCCGGACGGTTTCTGCTGCTGGGTAAGGGTTAGTCCCCACAGCCTCGGACTCCGGGTCCGGTGATAACTTCTCAGTCAGGGCGAGCTCTGCAGCTGCCAGCCCCTGACTCCTTGTAGCACTGCTCCCACAGAGCTCCTGTTGTTTCTTCCTATGCTGCTTCTCTTCTCTGTCTCTACTTCTGGCATGGCCCGGGAGCTGGGCCCAGCCGGAGCCACAGCTCCCTGTCCGCCCTCCTGGCTCAACTCTCCCTTTGAACTCTCTAACCCTGCCTCAGCCCCAGGTTTATATAGGGGAAGTCCTTCCCCTCCCAGGACTGGGCAGGAGGTGTGGCATGCATAGGATTCCTGACCAAGAGACCTCCCACCTGCTCTCAGACATAACATTGCTGTTACTGTGGAAACCAGACCCCTGGGGTGCCACATTCCCCCCTAGTGAAATTTAGTACTCCGGGACTGAACATACTTTTGTCAACATAACAAGGCATAAAAAAAAAAATAACCTTACAATAAGGAAACACATAAAGACGGTCACGGCGTGTCCGCAACCGGGTGCAGTCTTTGAAGAAAACAAAGGTGTCCATTTCACCAAAACAGGGAGACGTAACCAGGTAGGGGTCTGTCCTGCCCCGAGTCCTTAACAGTCTTTAGTCCATCCTGGGTTACGCTCCACTAACTGTACAAGGATTCCCGGTAAATCCACCAAGGACTCCTAAAAATAACTAGAAACACATAATTGTTTACAGGATATGGCCGCTCTCAGGCCTCGACCAGTGGGGATAAGGATTGGCTGCTCACAGTCCTCAGCCTGGTAAGGGATAGGGACACACGGGGAACAATTCACTAATCCCAACGGGGACCATATTTTAATTAGCAGCAGTCCTTGTACCCTAACGGGTAACTATGTACAGCTCTTTATTCACGCTACTTCCCTTCAGCAGCTATGTCCTCTTTGTGCTCCCTCCTGAGGGTAGTCCTCAGACCCGTCCGGGTCCTCTTGGCTTTCCTCGTATTGGTAGTACTGCAGCTCCTCCTCGGTTAGCCGGGTTAGTATCTCTGCGACAGTCCTCCTCCCAGGTGGCCAGGACTTTACCTCCCTTTGGGCTGCCCCGGTTAATTGGGCCACCAGGATGCTCACTTTTTGCTCTTCTGTGAGGGGGTACACCTGGAAGAGGCTATCCAGCTTTTCTCTAAAGTCATGTAGGGTATGTGACTCCCCTGAGTACTGGGGTAGCCAGGCCGCTCCCGGGATATAGGGCATGGTGAAAGGCATGACTGCAGCAGCGGTGGCGCTGGCGGGGGTTGAGGCAGTGAAGCTCTCCTCCGTATCCGACATCTTCCTCCCCCCTAGTGGACCGTGGCCTACCTTGCGATGATCCTCTTCCGTAGGCCGCGGCTCCGCAGTGGATCGTCAGGGTTGAGGACCTCTCGTCGCGCTCCTGTGACGTCGGCGTCTGCTGGGCTCCTTCCAGGACCTTACGCAACGTCCGGACGTGAGGCGGGGCTTCAGTTCTCGCGGGCTTTTCGGAGTCCACGCCCCTCTTCTTCCCGCGCGGCGTCCTCAAAATGGCGTCCAACGGCGGGAAAACTCCACAGATGGCGGGAAGAAGGCTGAAGATGGCGCCGGATGGCGGGAAAACTTCACGGATTGCGGGAAGAAGGCTGAAGATGGCGCCGGATGGCGGGAATCTTCACCACAGGTAAGTTTTAAAAGTCTCTCTTTCAGGCACGCAGTACCCGGTGGTTGCGGGCACGAAATCCTGCCGACTACGCCAAAAGTTGACGCGCCCTGGGCCTATGTGACGTAGCGTTGCGCACGCAGGGACTACCCGGAGCCGGATCTGATAGGGGTAGTAGTCTCGTGGAGGTGACCCGGTCCGTGCCCAGGGAGTCAGACTAAGTGGCGGTATATTAGCAGTAGATGTAGGATGACTATGCCACCTGTTGAATGCAGCTATGGAGCTGCCGCTGCAGGGCAGACCGCTGAGGCCGGTGGAAGGATGGTGCAGCGTGGATGGTATAACCCCCAACGGGAGGGGTATGGCCTCAGGGCAGCCGACGTGGAAGATGGGGGTAGCAGGAACCACTCAGTTCAGGGTCTTTACTGGTGACAAAGACAGACCCTCCCGGAGTACTTGCTAGCGATCGGGGCCTGGTCAGTCCTTGAGCAGATGGGATCTCCCCTGGCCAGGTGGAGTTGTAGGCCTTCCCAACTAACTGTACTCTTCTGGCTACCTTGCTAGAGGCGGGTAAAATTAGCCCACGTCCCTGAGTGTACCGTGTGGTGCTCACCCGTATGGCCGGTGACTCGGGGCCTTCTAGTGCCTTCCGCTCCACGACGGCGGTGCTGGTCCCACGCGTGTGACCGTGCCTTCGGGTTTCTGGGCCAGAGGACTTGAAATCCCCTGCCGGACGGTTTCTGCTGCTGGGTAAGGGTTAGTCCCCACAGCCTCGGACTCCGGGTCCGGTGATAACTTCTCAGTCAGGGCGAGCTCTGCAGCTGCCAGCCCCTGACTCCTTGTAGCACTGCTCCCACAGAGCTCCTGTTGTTTCTTCCTATGCTGCTTCTCTTCTCTGTCTCTACTTCTGGCATGGCCCGGGAGCTGGGCCCAGCCGAAGCCACAGCTCCCTGTCCGCCCTCCTGGCTCAACTCTCCCTTTGAACTCTCTAACCCTGCCTCAGCCCCAGGTTTATATAGGGGAAGTCCTTCCCCTCCCAGGACTGGGCAGGAGGTGTGGCATGCATAGGATTCCTGACCAAGAGACCTCCCACCTGCTCCTAGACATAACATTGCTGTTACTGTGGAAACCAGACCCCTGGGGTGCCACATATGCATACGTTAAAATGTGTATAGAGTATTAGCATGTGCAAATTTTATATGTGTGCCTAATATAAATATACATGGAAATGTATATGTAGGTGGTGCCTGATGGAGGGTGGGGGGCCCAGATCAGAAGTCCTGATTAAGGGCCCTTCACTGTCATTGTCTGCCCCTTATATAAACAGTAAAATCCTCTTTAATAACTGGACTTCCATTGGGGTGGACTTCTCATAGATGGCCAGTATGCATACTATATTGTGAATCTGGGCATCTCTCACAGAAAATCTGATCTGGATATGAGGGTGGTCTTCTATAAGCGGTGATGTTTTGGAGAGATTTAGGGAAAAGTCCCAATTCTTATCCATCGATCTGGTAATTTGAGTAAAATATTTGTGTTGATAACTGATCACAAAGTCACAAAATATGTAAGATTTGGCATAACCTGGTTCATTTTTCAAAAAGTTATGCTCAATTTTTTTAGCACCAAGTTTTGTTGCTTTTTTGTAGACTTACACTAACTTAGTATATTGTGTGAGAATTAAATGAATTATGAATTAGTTGGCGCATTTTACCACACTCTGGGGGTCCCTGACAGTCCTTCTTTACCGGCCCTGTAGTGATGCCAATGTAAACTTCCAAGTGACCGCGCAGTCAATCACTGTCACGAATGCAGGACAACCTATGATTAGCTAATTTTTGGGAAATCCTTATAACAAAAGGGGATTGAAAATATTTACAATTATTTTAAAAGCATTAAAAAAAAAACAGACCCAATACTTATAATTAGTTTGTTGAAAGTAGTCTAATTAAAGGGAGCTGAAAGGATTAGAGATTATGAACCCGATTCACCAGTGTTTTTGCCAGAAAACTGGCATAAAGCTCTTGAAAAGTTGCAAAGTTTTGTGACTTTTCCCATTTTCACATAATTTTAACTTCTTTAAAGCCCAAGACGTACTGATACGTATCTGCGCCCTGGGACTTAAGAGCCTGATACGTATTAGTACATCTTTGCGATCGCGCCCGCACACAGGCTGTGTGGGCGTGATCGCCGCCGGGTGTCAACTGATTGTCACAACTGACACCCGGTGCTATGTGCTGGGAGAGGTCCCGCACATTAACCCCCGCAATGCTGGGATCGAAGTCGTTCGCAGCATTGCGGGGGCAAGGGGAGGTGATCGGGATAGTCACCTCTCCTGCCGGCGTCCAGCAATGTGTGCCGCGGCTTCCCGGATGTTGCCATGATGACCCGATTCAGTGAGGGGTGCAGTTTTAAGAATGGTGTCACTTTTGGGTATTTTCAGTCATAAAGACCCCTCAAAGTGACTTCAAATGTGATGCGGTCCCTAATAAAATGGTTTTGTAAATTTTGTTGGAAAAATGAGAAATCGCTGGTCAATTTTAACCCTTATAGCTCCCTAATAAAAATAAATTTGGGTTCCAAAATTGTGCTGATGTAAAGTAGACATATGGGAAATGTTATTTATTAACTTTTTTTGTGTGACATATCTCTCCGATTTAAGGGCATAAAAATTCAAATTTTGAAAATTGCAAAATTTTCTAAATTTTCGCCAAATATCTGTTTTTTTCACAAATAAACACAAGTGATATCGAAGAAATTTTACCACAATCATAAAGTACAATATGTCATGAAAAAATATTCTCAGAACCAGGGGGATCCGTTGAAGCGTTCCAGAGTAATTACCTCATAAAGTGACAGTGGTCAGAATTGTAAAAATTGGCCTTCTCATTAACGTGCAAACCACTTTGGGTTGTAAAGGGGTTAAGGACTCTACTTGCATATACAGTCATGGAGGAAAGTGCTGGCACCCTTGAAATTGTTTCAGAAAATTACACATGTTTTATTACACGCATGTTTATTTCCTTTGTGTTTATTGGAACAACACAAAAAAACTGAGAAAAAAAAGGCAAATTGGACATAATTTCACACAAAACTCCAAAAATGGGCCGGAATACATATATATATTTTTGATGGGACAACACTGAAGATGCGACACTTTGATACAATGTACAGTAGTCAGTGTACAGCTTGTTTAACTGTAAATTTGGTGTGCCTGCAAAATAACTCAACACACAGCCATTAATGTCTAAACCGCTGGCAACAAAAGTGAGTACACCCCTAAGTGTGTTCTCAGCTGATGTTATTTGTGGGTTTTTCTTTGCATCCCGAACAATTTTCTTGGCAGTTGTGGCTGAAATTTTTGTTGGTCTACCTGACTGTGGTTTGGTTTTTACAGAGCATCTGATTTTCCATTTGTTAATCACAGTTTGAACACTGCAGACTGGCATTATCAATTCCTGGGATATCTTTTTGTATCCCTTTCCTGTGTTATACTCTTTTTGCCTCCCTTTCCTGTGTTATACAGTTCAACTACCTTTTCCCGTAGATCCGTTGATAATTCTTTTGCTTTCCCCATCTCAAAATCCAGAAACGTCAGTGGCTGGATCCCAGAAACTCACTCAGCTTTATGCACACACACTGATTACAAGCAAACAGGTCATAGGTGAGGATGTTACCTTTAGTAGCCATTCAAACCCATTTGTGTCAAATTCTGTGCATGTTATCAGGCCAAAATCACCAGGGTATGTAAACTTTTTGATCAGGATTATTTGGATATTTTTGGTTGTCATTAGTGATGAGCGAGCACTAAAATGCTCGAGTACTCGTTGCTCGGGTCGAGCAAATTGAAATACTCGGGTGCTCAACCCGAGCAATGAGCCCAATATAAGTCTAGGGGAAACTTGAGCATTTTTCAGGTGGCTCCCCACGGCGGTCTGCAGAGGGCCTAAAAATTGCCCAAATCGATGGGAACTGTGCTCAAATGACATGTGAACAGCATGGGGAAGACCCCTGGAAGCATCTCTGACTCCCAGATCACTGCTGTCAACAACGTCGTCAGAGTATTACGCCACTTTTACGGCGTAAGGAACATCCTTTCCAGGGTGATGACTTGTATATAAGGCAAAATAAATAAACAAAAACACAAATACTCCTACACACCTTGGGCTATGTTCACACGTAGCATTTTTGACACGTTTTTGCACTTTTGCATTGCTTTCAACCAAGACAAATGCATTCACCAGGAAATGTCATTTTAACATTTTACAACCTTATCTGGCCATGTGGTGTGTGACACATCATCAGACACATGCATACAGTGCTGAAAAGACATGGGAACAGCAAGGGGAAGACCTCTGGAAACATCTCTGAATCCCAGGTCACTGCCTAAATGTGTGCCCATCATAAGTGATCCTTGGCACATGCGAAGATGCCTCCCGCCATGCACCTGTCGTTGCAGACTTGCAACAATCACCGTCCACGTCCTTGTCCCACTGCAGTGTTCAGTTGTCCCTACCCCATTCCTTGGAATGCAAGCACAAGAATGCCGGCAGCCACCCACCCACAGGCTGCAATACTATACTGCCAAATTTTTGACAGCTGCTTGCACTTGAAATGTGGCCTTTTAGGCTCGTGGAGGCGGAAGCTTTTCATAACCTCATGCCGGCGGCGGCCGGGTGTCCATACTCGGTCCCCAGTCGCCACTATATTTCCCGGTATCGCCTCCGCCTTCCACAACCACGGGTCCAATAACATTACCCGTGCCCTCCCCAGTGCACTTACTGGGAAGGACCGCCTAACCACAAACACGTGGACAGGTGAATGTGGCCAGGGACGGTACGGAGCCAGTCCACAACTTTTTTTGCTAAGAGTTGTATTTAGCTCGGTGAAAGGACTGGCATAGAGGGAAACCGTATCTACCCTGCGTGTCATTTCTCCCAGAAAATCCTGTAATTGAGCTTGTTGCAGAAGCAATGGCAGCCCATCCAACATCAACTCGCACTTGTCAATGGTGCTTTGACACACACACATCTTTCTTTGCGCATTTAATTTCTTGAATACAGAATTGGAAAATGGCCTGATCCGTAATGCGTTTTGAGAAATAACATGCATAAGCATGGCCGATCCGCATTAAAAAAGCAGCCATAGAGTGTCCAGGAACCTTCCCCCACACTTTTCTTAGCCAGGGCTGCTTTTCGGCAGGGTTGCACGGGCCCACCAGAGAACCAGAGACTCCTCCGGCGGGCCCTGGCTTCTCCTTCAGGAGAGTTCATAGTGCCGAGGTGAGGCCATGATGATGATAGAGGCCATCATCTGCTTAGTTTTCTGTTACTTGGAATGCAATTGCAAGTATGCAGCCAGCCACCCACCCACCCACAGGCCGCAACACTAAACTGACAGATTTCTGGGCAGCTCTTTGCACTTGAAATATGGCCTTTTAAGCTTGTGGAGGTGGAAGCTTTTCACAACCTCATGCAGGCGGCGGCCGGGTGTCCATACTCGGTCCCCAGCCGCCAGTATTTTTCCGGTATCGCCTTCGCCTTCCACAAGCACGGGTCCCACAACATTACCCATGCCCTACCCAGTGCACTTACTAAGAAGGACTGCCTAACCACAAACACGTGGACAGGTGAATGTGGCCAGGGACGGTACGGAGCCAGTCCACAACTTTTTTTGATAAGAGTTGTATTTAGCTCAGTGAAAGGACTGGCATAGAGGGAAACCGTATCTACCCTGAGTGTCATTTCTCCCAGGAAGCCCTCTAAAGCTGCTTGCACTTGAAATCTGGCCTGAACATTACTGCTGGTACTTTTCTGTGGCAATTTTCTTGCCTCCTACCAGCCTGGAATATTTCCAGCAAACTATGGTACAACACCATGGTATTAGCACTGCCCCCAGTACCAGCAGCGAAGCCATCCTCAATTTCCTTCTCTGGAATTTTATTTGGTAGACTGAGTGGCTGCCAAAATAAATTTTCTCACAAAGGAGCTGATGATAGAGTGGCAGTAGGTTCAAGTTTCTCCAGCCTGTTAGATATTAGAGGGTGAACGGCAGCACATTGGATCAGTGGTTAGCACTGAAGTCTTGCAGCACTGGGATCCTGGGTTCAAATCCCAGCAAGGACAACATCTGCAAGAAATTTGTATGTTCTCCCACAGGGTTGGACAGTCCCACCAGAGAATTCTCTGGTGTGCCTTGGCTTCTACCTCAGGAGAGTTCATGATAGCGCTAACTTTGCAGCTGCTATGGGGCTCTTGAGCGGGTGAGAAAGGTTAGCCCTCAGAAACAAATCCTCTGGTGGGCAGAATGTTTTTCAATCTGAAACAGCTTCTCAGTGGGAGTTGTATTTCACAGCATGCCATATTCTTTAGCTCTGTGAAAGGACTGGCATATAGGGAAACCTTATTTACCCCGGTTGTCATTTCTCCGTCACCAGGTTCCGCCCATTGTAACACACGACCATGCCTGGCTGTATGTTCAGCGGTGAGAGCCACAGATCAAGCTGCTGTGTTACAGCTTTCAACAACTATGCAGCGCTGGGCGGTTTGTTAATTAAGCATTAAGCATGTTATCTTCAGCACAGCCTGCTGCTGTTTGGCCAAGGCAGTGCAGCAGTGCTGTCAGCTTGTGACTGATGTGGTCATTTCGGAGATGGAGGAGGAGGTGCATGAGCTGAACAATGTGATTACATTGAGGTTAAATTGGTGATGCTGTTTTTTATACTAAAGAAAGATCCTATTGTTATGTTTTTTTATGTTATTTTTTATGACAAATGCATTCACCGGGAAAAGTCATTTTAACATTTTACAACCTAATCTGGTAATGTGGTGTCATCAGACACATCCTGTTTTATTTATGATGGAGGGACTCTGAAAGTCATAAAGCCTATTTTTATAGGAACATCAGACGGCCCTTACTATTCTTAAAAGGCCAGCAGTCGGCCCTAGCTATTGTTAGAGAGCCATCAGAGGGCTATGCTTTGTTGTTCCCATTATTAACAAGTGGGTCTCCTATACTGTTATTGCGCATCCAGTGACTGCAAGGGTTGTCAAAAATTTGGACGCAACCTAATACCCCTTTGAAGAGACATAGAGGAGGGTCTCAGTAAAAAAAATGTTCCCATTATAAAGGAGCGGGTCTTCTATAGTGGTAATGCCCATGCTGTGACTGCAAGGGTGGGCAAAATTTTTGAATAAAACACTAACAATTTAAAGACACAAAGAGCATGGCCACAGTAACAAGGTACGACATGTTCCCGTTAGAAAGGAGAGGGTCTGCTATACAGTTATAGGGTATGCAGTGAATCCAACGGCTGACAAATTTTAGGAAAAACCCCACTAAGAATTTAAGGACACACAGAGCAGGGCCACATTAACAAGGTACGACATGTTCCCATTAGAAAGGAGAGGGTCTGCTATACAGTTATAGGGTATGCAGTGAGTCCACCGGCTGACCAAGTTTAGGAAAAAACCCACTAAGAATTTAAAGACACATAGACCAGGCCACAGTAATGACAAATTCCCATTAGAAAGGAGAGAGTCTCCCATAGTGTTGGACTATGCAGTGACTGCAAGAGCTGCCAAAAATTTGGAGGCACTTCAATGGCCCTTGGAAGAGACGTGGAGGAGCGCATCATAAAAAATTGTTACCATTAGAAAGGAGCGGGCCTCCTATACTTGTAATGCCATGCACTAAGTGTATGGGCTGACAAACATTTACTCCTGGGGGGTATACATGAACATACTGTATAAAAAATTTTTTTTAAGGGCATCATAAAAATGTAGCGCCCCGAGGGCTCGACCGCTACAGGGGTATTGCACCTCTGCCAGAGGTGTGATATTCCACTCCCGGGTAAGGATGGAGTATGGACCAGGGTTCAGTTAGCTGCATACAGCACACTCACCCCATTTCCGAGGGACAGCTCAACGGTGCTCCCATTAGACAGAAATGCAGGCACGACAGACCATGTCCCTGGCTGGAGTGGGGAGGGGGTAGGAATACCCAGTGATGTAGGAGCAGATAGGGGTTGGTTCCTGAGCGTAGATAGGAGCCCATTGTTTGCTGGTCACCTGGGCTCATGTTCTAGAGGGAGGTATAAAAGGTGGGCACCATCTTAGAACAGTGTTCAGTCAGAGAGAAGAAGTGACAGAGTGGCGGCCTCTGCAAGGGGCTCTTCTCCGTAGGCGGGCCTAGCCTCTGAGGCCCAGCCAGCACAGAGAGAAGAGAAGAAGAGAAGTTCAGTGAGTGGAGTAAGAGAAGGAGTTCAGCCAGAGAGGGCTGACAGGGAGCTGTGGCTCAGTCTGGGCCCAGCTCCACGAGGCAGGCCTAGGGTGAAGGCCAGGAACAGAAAGGAACAAGAACAGAAAGGAACAAGAACAGAAAGGAACAGAAGAGAAAGAGAAAGAGAGAAACAGAAGGGCTCAGGAACAAGACGGCAGAAGGGACCCTAAGAACCAACGAGAATACAGGGTGAAGGGTCAGGCAGATTAAGGGTACCGGATCCCAAGTTGGTGGAGGAGAAACAGCCCTCAGCCAAAGACCGGAGGTCGTGATCATTTATTGGTGCGACACCTCATCAAACCTGCTAGGAAGGCACCATATAGGACAGCGGGGAACGGGAACCACATTTACCCGCACAAGTCCGCGGCAGCTGGACAAAAGTGGGTCACTGGTGAGGCAGGTCAGAGAAAGGATTGAAGGGGTCCTGTGTCATGCTCCTGAACTGCCTGGGGTTGACCGAGCCCCTCACCTGGTGGACGCAGCACGGCTCGGGCGGTCATTGCTGACAGAAGTGACCCGGAGTACATGAACTGTGAGTAAAAGACATTGGACTGCAGTACGTTGTCTGTGTACTCTTTCGCTCCTCCAGCACTAACGGCACTGGGACTCTCTGCACCATCACCCCCACCATCCACTACACTGCCCTGGGGCTGCACTCTTCCCGTGGGGAGTCACACTACCTCAGCTGCATACATCATCAGCCCCAGCGATCTGCCTTGCAGCGGCGGTTCATAATAACCGCAATCCACGGGTGGCGCAGTCGGACATCACTTAGGACGGCTAAAGGACTACCACTGGTCTGACCACCCTGAGCCACGGAACCGGGTCGCCACTACTACCCCCACCGTCTCCCTATTGCCCGGCTCCGAGTGCCCCATGGCCCAGGGGCGAGTCAAACACCCTTAAAAAAAATTATGTGGGTGTTGCATCATGGACCACGGTCACCCTGGTGATATGGTGGTGGAGGATGAGGAGAAGGAGGAGGACAAGAGCAAATAGCCAAAATCAGGAAGCGTATACCCATGTGTGGGTGTGAAAAGGTGCATGGGAATACACCTCCCAAGAAAAGACACTGGATTTGAGTTTATGTTACGCTGCTATTGTAGCACCCTGAGGACTCGGCTGCTACAGGGGTATTGCACCTCAACCCAGAGGTGTGGTATTCCACTCCCGGGTAAGGATGGAGTGTGGAACTGAGCTTAGTAGGCTGCATGCACTACATACATCCCATTTCCGGGGGACAGAACTACGGTACTCCCACCAAGTATATATGTGCAGGTACGACAGCGTCTGTCCCTGGCTGGAGTGGGAAGGGGGGTGGAACATCCCAGTAGTGTAGGGGCAGATAGGGGGAGCACTCTGGGTAAAGCTAGGAGCTCATTGGGTGCTGGTCACCTGGGCTCACACACAGAGGGAGTATATAAGGTGGGCACCATCTTAGGACAGGGTCTTTTTAGGAGCTGAGGAAGAGTTCAGCCAGGAGGGCTGACAGGAGCTGTGGCTCCGTCTGGGCCCAGCTCCAGGGCTAGGCCTGCAGTGAGGAGAGAGGAAGAAGGAAGGCCCAGAGTGGAAGACAAGAGGGAACCCTGAGAACCCAGAATTAAGCCAGAAGGGTGAAGGGTTGGCGGACACGGGTACCGGAACCCAAGCTGGTGGAGGTCAATCATCCTCAGCCAGGAACCGGAGGTCATGGTCAAGATTTGCCACGGCGCCCACCAAATCCACCAGAAAGGCACACCAAGTATAGGGTCAGGGAACCCAGAGAAGGTTTAACCACCAAGAGACCCGAGGGAGCCGGCCAAAGGTGGATCCCTGGTGGGGACGGCCAGGAGAAAGAGAGGAGAGAGGGAAGCTCAGGACCACGCTCCGGAACTGCCTGGGGGTTGGCCGAGTCGAGGACCTGGTGGACGCAGCACGGCTCGGGTGGTCACTCAAGGCCAGAGTGACCAAAGGAACACCCGTGAGTAAAAACCCTGAAACTGCATCCCACGTCTCTGACTCTCCTTTCTACACTACAACTACCCCCATCATCCGCATCTGCTGCCCTGAGGCCATACCCCTCCCGTTGGGGGTTATACCACCACGCTGCACATCCTGATACACCTGGCCTCAGTGGACTGTTCTGCAGCGGCGGCTTCAAAGCCGCACTCAACGGATGGCGTAGTCGATCAAGTTAACATCTACTGCCATAGACTGCCACTTAGTTTGACACCCTGGGCACGGACCGGGTCACCGCCACAAGGACTACTACCCCTATCCAGATCCGGCTCCGGGTATCCCCTGAACATGGCCCAGGGGGCGCGTCACTATCATTCGGTGGTGTTGAGAAGTCTGGCCCAATCCAGCCCTTGTTCATTTTTATAAGAGTCAGCCTGTCAGCATTTTCAGTTGACAGGAGGATGCGCTTATCAGTTATAATTCCACCAGCGGCACTAAAAACCCGATCTGATAAAACGCTGGCAGCAGGGTAGGCCAGGACCTCCAAGGCATAGAGAGCCAGTTCATTCCACATATCTAGCTTGGATACCCAATATTTATAAGGCACAGAGGAATCACGGAGGACGTTGGTACGGTACGGCAAGGTACTCCCTCAGCATCTTCCCAAACTTTGCACTCCTTGTGAGAGTACCCTGCGCCTCAGGGCCTGTGCGATGGGAGGGTCTGAGAAAACTCTCCCAGAACTTTGTCGAACGAAGTGTGCCCTCTGCCTCCAGCGTTTTCAGATGGGAATTTTTTTAATAGGTCCGCAACAAGGGCCTTCTGGTACTGCCTCATTTTTGTACACCTGTCCGCCTCAGGAATAAGAGATATAAAGTTCTCCTTGTAGAGTGGGTCTAGAAGTGTCACCAACCAGTAATGACCTAAAATTTTGAGAATGCGAGGGTCATGGGAAAGGCAGCATAACATAAACTCAGCCATGCGTGCCAGACTACTAACAGGCAAGACTTCCGTGTCCTCACCAAGAGGATGACTGACCATGCTCTCCTCCTCCTCCTCTCTGTCCTCTGGCCATCCACGCTGAACAGACGGTATGACAGCTGTGCAGATAGCACCGTCTATAGTGCATGAAACTAGTTCCTGTCCTTCCTCCTCCTCCTCTTCCTCATTGTCACCCAATCCACGTTGGGATGAGATGAGGCTTGGCTGTGTGTAATCACCCTGTATGGTTAATTGCTCCATCTTATCATTCTCCGCCTGCAATGCATCATCTTTGATTGTGAGCAGAGAGCGTTTCAGAAGACAGAGAAGCGGGATGGTGACGCTAATTATGGCGTCATCGCCGCTCACCATCTTGGTGGAGTCCTCAAAGTTTTGGAGGATGGTACATATATCTGACATCCACGTCCACTACTGAGGTCTTATGTGTGGAGTCTGAACTGAATACCGATAGCCTTTTTGATGCTGGTACTCAACAACTGCCCTCTTCTGCTCACAAATCCTTCCCAACATCTGCAATGTAGAGTTCCAACGTGTGGGGACATCACACACCAGTCTGTGAGCCAGAAGCTGCAAACGCTGCTGAAACACTGCAAGGGCAGCGGAAGCTGTAGCTGACTTTCTAAAATGGGCACACAGGCGGCATACTTTAACAAGCAGATCCGGCAGCTCCGGGTAGGATTTGAGTAACCGCTGAACCACGAGGTTAAGCACATGGGCCAGGCATGGTACGTGTGTGAGCTCGCCTCGCCTCTGAGCCGCCACCAGGTTCCAGCCATTGTCACACGCGACCATGCCTGGCTGTAGGTTCAGCGGTTTGAGCCACAGATCTGCCTGCTCTTTCAGAGCTGTCCATAACTCTTCAGCATTGTGTGTTTTTTCACCTAAGCATATTAGCTTCAGCACAGCCTGTTGCCGCTTGGCCGAGGCAGTGCTGCAGTGCTTCCAGCTTGTGACTGATGTGGTCATTTCGGAGATGGAGGCTGAGGAGGAGGAGCAGGCTGAGGAGCATGAGGTTCAGGAGCTGTAGACCGTGGGGGCAACCCTGATTGACCTAGGGCCTGCAATCCTTGGCGTCGGGAGGACGTGTTCCGTCCCAAGGTCCGACTGGGTCCCGGCTTCCACTATGTTAACCCAGTGTGCCATCAGCGAGATGTACCGTCCCTGCCCACAAGCACTTGTCCACGTGTCCGTGTTTAGGTGGACTTTACCGGTAACTGCGTTGTTGAGGGCACGGCTAATGTTTTGGGACACTTGCTTGTGTAATGTGGGGACGGCACACTGGGAGAAATAGTGGCGGCTGGGGACAGAGTACCGAGGGACGGCCGCCGCCATCAGGTTGCGGAATGCTTCTGTTTCCACAAGCCTAAAAGGCAACATTTCGAGCCAAGCAGTCGTGAATTGTGAGAATTTAGTAGTGTGGCCTGTGGGACGTTGGCTGCATATTTGCGCTTGCATTCCAAGGACTGGAGTATGAACAACTGAACGCTGCGCTGGGACAAGGACATGGACGTGCTTCCTGATGCTGCTACTTGAGAGTGTGCAATGACAGGAGCAGGGCAGGAGGCATCTTTGCATGCACTATGGACAGGGGATTGACTTGCATGCACAACAGCAGAAGAAGCAATGGTGCCACCTGTAGACACTGTTCCTGGACCCTGGTGTTCGGCCCACAAAGTCGAGTGCTTTGCTGCCATGTGCCTCATCATGCTGGTGGTGGTCAGGCTGGTCGTTTTGCCACCCCTGCTGATGCTGGTCTGGCTCGTGATGCAAATGGCCTTTTTGGAGTTATCGGCAGAGTCTTTAAAAAACAACCAGACTCGGGAAGACCTAACAGTTGTAGTGGCAACTTCCTTCATGTTGGTGTTACGGGAAACGGTAGCCTGCCTTCTGTCTGCGGCCACCACACTGCTTCTTCCTGCCTGTTGGGGTGCTCTGCCTCCCTCCCCCTGTGTGCTGCTGTCCTTGCTCTGCATGTCCTCCTGCCAGGTTGGGTCAGTTACTATATCATCCACCACCTCGTCTCCCACTTCTGCACCCTGGTACTATTCCTGACTTTCTGTCAATTGTGTCTCATCATCGTCCACCTCTTATGACAGTTTCCCACCGTCGCCTTCGTGTGACCGTGGCTGCTCAAATATTTGGGCATCGCTACACGTGATCTCCTCTTGCCCCGCTTCAAGTGGACCGGGCGAGAGGCCCGAATCTATAAATGGAAAAGTGAACAGCTCTTCAGATTGTCCAAGTGTGGGATCAATTGTCTCTGGGTACTCGGCATGGTGGGAGGAAGGAGGATCAGGGTGAGGAATATGAGGTCCAGACTCATGGCTACTGAGACTTGACCGTGTGGAAGACAGGGTGGTGGTGGTGGTGGTGGCTAAGTGACTGGAAGCATTATCCGCTATCCAACCAACAACCTTTTGACACTGATCTGGGTTCAATAGTGGTGTGCTGCGGTCCCCTAGAAATTGGGACAGGAAGGTCAGGCGAGAAGATGTGGGTGTTTGTTGTGGCACAATTTCGGCTTGCCCACGGCCTTGTCCTCGGCCTCTGCATGCACCATTACCATCACGTCCAGTTCCCCGTCCCTTGCCACGTGCCTTGCCCATTTTAAATGGAGGATAGTATCTTTCACGCTCACTACAAATGATTGAGTTTGAAGCGAAGTTATATGTGATCGGTGTGATGGAGAAAACAGAGTTTTAAATACCTGGCCTGTAGGTAAGTAGTGTGAACAGCAAACTGCTGTGAATTGCTTCACTGACACACTGAAAAAATGGAGGCCAGAAATGGCAGTATTTTCTGACAACGTATATGTGATCTGTGTGACGGAGAAAACACAGTTTTAAATAGCTGGATTTCTAGCGCTCTAATATGGAAAGGACCTGGCTGTATTCTGCAGTGCCAACAAGCAAATGGTGCAGAAAAACGGTGTTCTCTGGATTGCTTTATAAGCAAATAATGAGGATTAAGATCCAAAGAAAAGTATTCCTCGCCCCTGAGACCTGGGCCTTTGTATAGAAATATCTAACAGCAGCAGAAGGCAGAATTGGAATGGAGCCTCTTGTGCTATATGCACTGCAGTCTGCTATATACACTGCCTGCCTGCCTATTTACACTGCCTGCCTGATATCTCTGCAGATGGATTAGTCCTCAGAAGGACTGTTTGTTGAGATGTATATGTGTAATGTGCGGTTTTTCTCACTACACTACCTAATGCACGATCAAATCTCTCCCTAACGCAGCAGCAGCTCTCCCTACACTGTCTGATCCGGAGTGACTGTGATGAGCATGGCGGTGCCAGGTCAGATATAGACCTGATGACGCTGTGCAGCCAGCCAATCACTGTAATGCCCACAACCAACATGGCTATGGCATTACAGTGCATGGCAGGCAATCCCTGCATGTTCATTGGCTCTGTAAAGAGCACCAAACATGCAGGGATGGGTCCCGACTTCCCGCCCGACCAACCCGGAAATACTCGGTGAGCGCAGAGCATCTCGAGCAGTGAGATACTCGGGCGAGCACCGAGCAGTAGCGAGCATGCTCGCTCATCACTAGTTGTCATTAAGATTTAAAAAGAGAAAACACAGAAATGTGACAGTAAATGGCTTCACCCAACCAATAACCATGAGTGGAGAAAAAGTGTTTTTGTTATCATTCATTTTTTCTGAAACAAGGCCAAGAAAGGAAAAATTCTGCCGGGGTATGTAAACTTTTGAGCAGAACTGTATATGCGCCAGCCCCAGTGTCTCCTATTCTATATACTCCAGCCCCAGTGTCTCCTATTCTATATACTCCAGCTTCTTCTGTGATGTATATGCTCTAGCCCCAATGTATCCTGTGATGAATATACGCCAGCCCCAGTGTCTCCTATTCTATATACTCCAGCCCCAGTGTCTCCTATTCTATATACTCCAGCTTCTTCTGTGATGTATATGCTCTAGCCCCAATGTATCCTGTGATGAATATACGCCAGCCCCAGTGTCTCCTATTCTATATACTCCAGCTTCTTCTGTGATGTATATGCTCTAGCCCCAATGTATCCTGTGATGAATATACGCCAGCCCCAGTGTCTCCTATTCTATATACTCCAGCTCCAGTGTCTTCTGTGACGTAGCTAATGTAGCCCTAATGTCTCTTATGCAGAGGCGTCGCATGATAAAGCAGTGGGACACAAGCTCCCTGCCCTATCACTATCTCTTTCATATGCCACAGATCGCCATAGGCCTGCGGTTAACGAGATGTCAGCATCCTCACGCAGGTGGCTCGGTGACATCATTGCATCGCTCTGCTCTGCTGTCCCGCCATGGAAGAGGAGACAGAGGCCGTGATGTAGGGAATCAGGATTAAGTGAGATATTTTTTTAAATGATCGGGCAGTGGAGCCATCCTACTATATATCTGGAGTAGTGGGTCCATCATACTACATATGGAGTAGTGGGGCCATTATACTATATGTATGTGGGGCAGTGGGACCATCATAGTATATACAGGTGCATCTCACTAAATTAGAATATCTTCAAAAAGTTAATTTATTCCAGTTCTTCAATACTGTTTCAGTATGCTCCACAATCATGAGGAAGACTGCTGACTTGACAGATGTCCAGAAGGCAGTCATTGACACACTCCACAAGGTCCTAGAGTTCCAATTTTCATTTGGAAATCAAGGTCCCAGAGTCTGGAGGAAGAGTGGAGAGTCCACAATCCAAGCTGCTTGAGGTCTAGTGTGAAGGCTCCACAATCAGTGATGGTTTGGGAGGCCATGTCATCTGCTGGTGTAGGTCCACTGTGTTTTATCAAGACCAAAGTCAGCACAGCCGGCTACCAGGACATTTTACAGCACTTCATGCTTCCCTCTGCCGACAAGCTTTTTGGAGATAAAAATGTCATTCTCCAGCAGGACTTGGCCCCTGTCCACACGGCCAAAAGTACCAATACCTGGTTTACACACAACAGTATCACTGTGCTTGATTGGCAGCAAACTCGCCTGACCTTAACCCCATAGAGAATCTATTATTGAGAATCTATGGGGTATTGTCAAGAGGAAGATGAGAGACACCAGACCCAACAATGCAGATGAGCTGAAAGACAGCTTTTTGTATTGAAGAACTGAAATAAATTAACTTTTTGATGATATTCTAATTTAGTGAGATGCACCTGTATATGGAGCAGTGGGACTATCATGCTATATATATGGAGGAGTGGGGGCATCATACTAAATATAGAGCAGTGTGTGTGTGTCACCCCAGGCCTGGATGCCACAAACAATAATCTGTTTCTGAAAGCAGGAGGGAGGTCCCCTGGTTAGGGACAATTAGCATACAGCACCTCCTGTCCCAGACCAGCAGGGGGAGCTGGCTGCCCCTATAAAAGCTGGAACTGGGGGCAGGGTTAGAGAGAACTGGAAGACCTAGCTCAGGAGTGAGACTAGTCCCAGAGAAGGAGGGACAGTTCAGCTGTTGCTGAGGAGTCCGTGAGGCAGAGGAGAAACTGCAAGCCAGGGACAGAGGCGACGAGAGCCGGTCCTGGCAGAGAACCAATCTACTGGACATTGGGGTCCGAGGCTGTCAGGGTTACAAGCCCAGCAGCAGAGAACCAAGCTGCGAGGGATTTCAGGTCCCTTGGCCTAAGAAGCCTGGAGGCTCCGCCACACAGAGGGACCAGTACATCGAGGAGCAACAAACAGGTACCCAAGGCCTGAGTCGCAAGCCATACAGGAGAGAAGTACACGGCCAGCTCAGGGACGTGGGCTATTACACCACGAAAAGGGGGATAGTCAGAAAGAGCATAGAGAGAACGGTAGGCCTACACACTCACCCTGACCAGTGGGGCTCGCCCGATTGCTCTCAGACACCCAGGCCCATTCCTAACCGGTACTGTTGGGCCATTAATAATATCTACAATAAAGACCCTGAACTGTTTGAAGCGGACTCTGAACTCTTACTATTGCGGCCTGCACTATCACCCCCAACATCCACCTACACTGCCCTGAGGCTACACTCTTCCCATGGGGAGTTATCCTACCCCTGTGCTGCACACCAGCACCAGCCTCAGCGGTCTGCCTTGCAGCGGCGGTTATCTCCAACCGCAATCCACGGGTGGCGTAGTCGGACATTCAAAACACTGATAAATAGACTGCCACCATTTGGTCTGACCACCCTGAGCCACGGGATCGGGTTGCCACTACTACCCCCATCAGCACCGTACACTAGAAGGCCCGGTTCCGGGTACCCCACGGCCCAGGGGGGGAGTCAGCTTTGGCGTAGTCGGCAGAATTGTGACCAACCCGCCACAAACGGGTATTGCGTGCCTGGAAAAGACTCTATACATATCTGAGTGAAGTTTCCCGCCATTTGGGGCCATTTCCCGCCAATCGGAGCCGTTTCCCGCCATCGGGCGCCATCTTCGGGACGACGCGCGGGAAGAAGAGGGGCGTGGACGTCCAAAAACGCGTGAGACCTGAAGCCCCGCCCTACGCTGAGACGCTGCTCAAGGTCCTGGATGGAGATCCAGCGGATGCCGACGTCATCACCGAGCAACGCAAGGTCCTCTCCCAGAGCATCGCGAGGGAAGCCGCGGCCTACAGAAGAGGATCGCCAGAAGGTAGGCCACGGTTAATTAGGAGGGAGGAAGATGTCGGACGCGGAGGGACCCTCTACCACCAGCGTAGCCGCTGCAGCTGTGATGCCGTTTTCCATGCCCTATATCCATAGGCGGATTATAATGAGGGCAATCCGGGCGACCGCCCAGGGCCCTGAGCCTGCAGGGGGTCCACGGCTCCAGGCGGGGTGTCTAATGCCGGATTGCCCTCATTATATGTGCGGGCCGCCGCGGCACATAGCGGTAGCAGTGGCGGGAGGGGGGGGCCTGGACTGCTCCCCCAGCAACGGCCACCGCTACTTCTTCATCGGCCGGGCCAGCACTGCAGCAGTTAACTTCCCTGTGCTGGCCCGGCCGCGTCACTGCTAGGAGACATGGCCCTGTGCGCGGCTGTGTCTCCTAGCTGTGACGTCACACAGTGCGCCCCGGCCTGCAGTGCTGCACCGGAAAAGAGAGAGAGCAGGCAGGAGGAATTGAGCCGGGGGATGGTGAGTGTGTGTGTGTGTGAGCAGATGTGTGTGTGGGCAGGTGTGTGTGTGTTTGTGGGCAGGTGTCTGTGGGGGCAGGTGTCTGTGTGGGCAGGTGTGTGTGTGTGTGTATATGTGTGTGTGTGTATATGTGTGTGTGTCTGTGTGGGCAGGTGTGTGTGTGTATATGTGTGTGTGTGTATATGTGTGTGTGTGTGTGTGGGCAGGTGTCTGTGTGAGCAGGTGTGGGTGTGTGTGTGGGCAGGTGTGTGTGTGTGTGTGGGCAGGTGTGTGTGTGGGCAGGTGTGTGTATATGGGTGTGTGTGTGTGTTTGCGGGCAGGTGTCTGTGTGGGCAGATGTGTGTGTGGGCAGGTGTGTGTGTGTGTGTGGGCAGGTGTGTGGGCAGGTGTGTGTGTGTGTGGGCAGGTGTTGGTGTGTGTGTGTGGACAGGTGTGTATGTGTGTGGGCAGGTGTGTGTGTGTGTGGGCAGGTGTGTGTGTGGGCAGGTGTGTTTGTGTGTGGGCAGGTGTGTTTGTGTGTGGGCAGGTGTGTGTGTGTGTGTGGGCAGGTGTGTGTGTGTGTGTGTGTGTGTGTGTGGGCAGATGTGTATGTGTGTGGGCAGGTGTGTGTGTGTGTGTGTGTGTGGGCAGGTGTGTGTGTGTCTGTGTGGGCAGGTGTGTGTGTGTGTCTGTGTGGGCAGGTGTGTGTGTGTATATGTGTGTGTGTGTGTGTGTGTGTGGGCAGGTTAGAAAGTCTTGCCCTGTTGAACACTACACCTGACTTGAGGCCACCACCTCTTGGTTGTCCAATGTTCTTGCTTCTCTAGGGCTCTTCTCAGATATTCATTATACCAGCTCCCCAGAATACCAAAGTTAGGGTGGGTGACCGCGAGCCCTGGTGGTGGTCATAACTGCGGCCACCCAGGGGCAATACTCCATAACAACAATCCCCTGAGGTGGTGTAGGATGTAAGGACCTATTCACACTACATTCAGCGCTGCATTCAGGTCTTTACACAAGGCTTACAACTGAATCCCTGAAATTCAGGATTGTGCTGTCTGAAATGAGACATCTGAAAGCAGAGAAAATGGAGCCTAAAGATTCAGACTTTAGCCTCGGTTTGCCTTTGTTCAAATCAATGGCTATGTCAAGGCACATCTGAATGCCATTTTTCAGGGATTTAGATAGAAGCCTGGAAAGAGGAGATGAATGCATTGCAAAATTCAGTGTGAATAGGCCCTTATATCTGGAGTCTTGATATTGATGCCACAAGCATTTTACTTGTTTTTAACTTAAAAAAAAAATACACACACAAATTATACACACACACACACACACTATACATACACACACAGTATACATACACACACATTATACACACACACACACACACACTATACATACACACACACAGATGTGTATGTGGGCAGGTGTGTGTGTGTGGGCAGGTGTGTGTGTGGGCAGGTGTGTGTGTGTGTGATGTCTGTCTGTTTGTGTGTGTGTGTGTGTGTGTGGGCAGATGTCATTGTGTGATGCCTGTTTGTATGTATTTTTGTGTTTCAAATGTGTTTATGCGTGTCTGTATATGTTTGTGTGTGTGTATGACTGCATGCGGCCTCCTGCTGAGTATAGTTGGCGCCGTGCGGCCTCCTGATGTCTCTGGGGGGGCTCCGTGCAGCCTCCCGCTGTGTATAGATGGCTACGTGCGGCCCCTCGCTGTTTATAGACGGCGCCGTGCGCCCCCCCGCTGTGTATAGATGGCTACGTGCGCCCCCCGCTGTGTATAGATGGCTACGTGTGGCCCCCCGCTGAGTATAGATGTCGCCGTGCGGCCTCCTGCTGTGTATAGATGGCTACGTGCGGTCTCCCGCTGAGTATAGATGGCGCTGTGCGGCCTCCTGCTGTCTCTGGGGGGAGCGCCGTGCGGCATCTATACTCAGCAGGAGGCCGCACGTAGCCAGCTATACACGTATACTCAGCAGGAGGCCGCACGTAGCCATCTATACGGTGCCATCTATACACAGCGGGAGGCCGCACGGCGCCATCTATACACAGTGGGAGGTCGCACGGCGCCATCTATACACAGCGGGAGGCCGCACGGAGCCATCTATACACAGCGGGAGTCTCAGTGTTTTGCAAGAGCAGTCAATAAATTCTGCTTGACTAATTCTGAGCACCATAAAGTCTGGTTCGCTTCTAACCTGCTGTCTTCATTTTCAGCTTGCTGAATTCTAACTCATTTACTGTCATTCGAGACGATGCCTTTGCTGGTCTCTTTCACCTTGAATACCTGTAAGTGTTCCACTTAATGTCATATTTTTGATTCTGTTCTTCTTCATCTTTTGGCATGTGCAATTGTATGAGCAAGTATTCATATGAATTTATGACCTACTTAAACCTTGGAGGACCTTAAATTTTATTCAATCAATTTTTTTTCCAGATTAAAACTATGGGACATATATGTGCCTTGGTCCTCAAAGGGTTTTTAAAGGGGCTGCAAACATAAATATGAAAAAAATAATTCAATTAGTGCTTTTTGTGTTTATTTAATTTTTATTTGAAGTCCATTTTTTTTATATACTTTGAAATTAAGCTCTACCCCATGGAATGAAGCCCTACCTACATGACATCTGAGAGCTACATGGATCCCGCTTGTGTGGTGCCTGTCCGTCACTACTATTCAGTTTTAGGGTCCACTCACTAAGCCATATATTCTCTCATGCAAGAGAATAGGGCCAATTATGCTAATGACACTCGGCTCAAACTCTGTCAGAGCTTCAACTGAGTGTGATCCGATTCTCTCGCAGCACAGATATGGAGAAGATGGAGAACTTACTTTCTCCATCTTCTCCATAGTCTCTGTGAGTGTTCATCGGACTGCACTTGGATGACGTCCGAGTGCAGTCCAATGTTTTACGTGCACCCATAGACTTGTATGGGTGCACATGGTCCGAATATCGAATGAGATTATTTTCTCATGCCAATAATCGCACTGTCCCATAGTATAACATAGAGCCGAGTCCTATCCGATAAAACATCACATAGCATTCGGCCGTGTTATACGACAGTGTGAGCGAGCCCTTAGTCAAGGAATATTTACATGTAGATGATGATATTACTCTCCAAGTGTATATTTTTTTAGGCGAGTTCATAGTAAATGCTTTGCATTTTTGACATGTGATCAACTAAAGAGCAAGAAAGATTTAGGACCTCCCCTATAGAGAAACAAAAAATAGTTTGGAGGACTTGCATGTCCTTTTTATTTATTATGAGAAAATCATAAAAGATCCAGTTTTTTAACCATGCTGTGACTTTCTGCTGAGGGAGAGGGAGAGAGCTGCCCTATTCAGAGTCTGTAATAAGACCTGCTGACAAAAGTGTTGAAGATACAGTCTAACGTGAATTAACAATGAAAAAAAGTTAATTTAACAAATGGCTTGTATTTTTTTTAATACAAACTTTTTTGTCTTTACAGCTCTTTTAAAGGGAATCTGTCATCAGGTTTTTGCCACCTAATCTGAGAGCAGCATAATGTAGGGTTAGAGGCACTGATTCCAGTAATGTGTCACTTACTGGGCTGTTTAGTGTTGTTTTGATAAAATCATTGATTTGTCAGAAGGTAATTATCACTAGATGACTAGTAAGTTCTGTAGGACCCCACCCCCATCACTGATCAGTAGATTTCTGTGTACACTGAGCATGGGCAGAAAGCTGCCAATCAGTGGTGTGGGTGGGGCTATACAGAGCGCAGCATTCAGAGAGCTGCTAGATCTGCAGCAGATAAAACGGTGATTTTCTCAAAATGGCAACAAGTAGCTGAAAAAGTGACACATCGCTGGAATCAGGGTATCTGCCCCAATATTGTGCTGCTCTCAGATGAGGCAGCACAATTAATATTATGCCAAATTAATTTCCCATGAACTATCACATGATCTATCACAGGGGATCATGTGACATGTCACGTGATAAATCAGCTGTGTGGAGGGGGCCCGCGCCTTCTAAACTGCCCGGGGCCCTTGCTACTCTTAATCCACCCCTGCCTATATCCCCGGAGCGGCCTGGCTGCCCCAGTATGCCGGCGAGTCGCATACCTTGGGCGACTTTAAAGAAAGGCTGTATAGCCTGTTCAAAGTTTATCCCCTGACAGAAGAACAGAAGGTAAGCATACTGATAGGGCAGTTAACTGGTGCGGCCCAGCGGGAGGTAAAGTCTTGGACAGCTGAGGAGAAAAGGACTGTAAGGGGGGTTCTGACCCGTCTACGGGACACCTTTGATGCCCGTACCTCAGCAGAAATCAAAATGCGGTTCTATGGATGTAAGCAGCGAGCTCAAGATAGCATCCGAGATTATGCCCTAAATTTACAGGAAGCCTTGGGGGCAATTAAGCAAGCTGACCCTGGCAGCGTGCAGGATACAGATAAACTATTGACTGACCAGTTCATAGAAGGTCTGCTGTCCAGCGCCCACAGAACCCAGCTGCGCCTCATGGCCCTACAGAACCCCGATTTGACTTTTGCACAGTTCAACGATAGGGCCATCCGGGTGCTCCGAGAACCTGCACCGGGTGGCGCTGTAGCTTCCCGGCGCCCAGCCATCCCTTACCACCAGGGGGCGGCACCCTATCCCGCAGACCTTGTGGGGGCTGATGCGCAGGCCCTAAATCCATCCCCGCCTGCAAACCTGCACCATCAGGTCCAAGAACTAACAAAGAGTGTTGCTGCATTGTCCAGGACCGTACAGTCGTTACAGATGGACCCGTCAGGACCAATCAAGCTGGCTTCCAGTCCGGAGGATGTCCCGTGGCGTCGACGGAGGAGGATCCCGTCGTTCAGAGGGAGGCCCGCCGATCATTACACTGAGGATGGACAGCCGATTTGCCGCCGTTGCAGCCAGCCGGGACACGTAGCCAGGTACTGTACTTTAAATGGGTCCGACCTGGGGCAAAGGGCCAACCCCCAGGCATAAGGTCATCAGGCCCATCTAATTGGCGCGATAAGTAGGTAGGGGAACGCCCGGTTTTACCCGTAGTGCTGGACGGTATCCCCATGAGTGCACTGCTGGACACCGGGTCCCAAGTGACTACCATCCAATATGTACTTTTTAAGCAGTACTGGAGTGACACTGATATAACTCGTTATCCAGATGATGACTTGAGCATCATCGCCAGCAATGGTCAACCCGTGCCGCAGGTGGGGTTCAGAGAGATGACCATTAAGATTGGTAAAGTTGAACTGCCGGCACAGGGAGTGATCATTGTGGACATTGACCGTCGAGAAAGTCACCCTAAAATAACCTTGGGTACTAATGTGATTGAAAATTGTCTTTCAGAAGCAATTGTAATTTTGCAGCAGGTGGCGATGAATGTGAGCTCCAGCCAGCAGAGGGTCCTCCAGAAGGAGATAAGAGCCCTGATGAGATGGCAACAGGTAGAACTGTCTGGTGGTGAGATCGGTAGCGTGAGGAATGGATGAGCGACCCGTTCCCCATTGCCATGCCCCCCAAAAGTGAAATGATCTGGTGTCGGAATGCAATCGGGTTAAGAGGGAGAGACTACCAAGCCATGGTAGAACCCGTGTACTCAGACAGCAGGCCCACCATTTTGACAGCCCAGGGGGTGGTCGATGTCCGCCATGAAAGGGTGCCCGTCTGGATCTTAAACATTGGGGAAAGGGAAGTACACTTGCCTTGGTACGCTACACTAGCCAAATTGTATACTGTTGAACACAATGCTGTCAGGGCCATGGAACCCTTGCCTCCATCTCCCCAAGCAGAGGGTAATGGTTCCCAGAAACCCAAGGAGGACTGGTGCCAGAAACTCCACGTGGGTGCTGACTCCACTCCCTTGCACCAAAAACAAGGAGTCTACCGGGTGGTTCAAGAGTACGAGAGAATCTTTAGTAAGCACCCGCTAGACTTCGGCAGAGTGAAAGGGGTAGAACACCACATCCCCATGGGGAGCCACCCACCAATAAAAGAAAGATACAGATCTGTACCACCCCGCACACTATCAGAACGCAAAGGGCATGCTGAGAGAAATGAAGGAAGCCGGGGTCATTAGAGACAGTTGTAGCCCCTGGGCAGCCCCCTTGGTTCTGGTAAAAAAGAAAGACTGTACTATGAGAATGTGCGTGGACTATAGAGAAGTCAATCGTATCACCCATAAAGACGCATACCCGTTGCCTAGAATAGAGGAGTCTTTGGTCGCACTAAAATCAGCTAATTTCTTCTCTACTTTGGACCTTACTAGTGGGTACTGGCAGGTTCCTGTGGCAGAGGCTGATAAGGAGAAGACCGCCTTCACCACCCCGATGGGATTAAGTGAATTCAACTATATGCCGTTCGGGTTCTGCAACGCACCCGGGACCTTCCAGAGGCTGATGGAATGCTGTCTAGGGCACCGAAACTTTGAGACGGTCCTACTTTACCTGGACGACGTGATTGTCTATTCGAAGACTTACGAGGACCATCTAAAGCACCTGGCCGAGGTGTTCGATGCCCTGGCAGGCTTTGGCATGAAAGTGAAACCCTCCAAGTGCCATCTGTTAAAGCCGAAGGTACAGTACCTGGGACATGTGGTGAGTGCAGAAGGAGTAGCCCCCGACCCTGCAAAATCACGGCAATAAAGAACTGGCCAAGCCCCTCTAACATAAAAGAAGTGAGGCAGTTCCTCGGGTTGGTAGGCTACTACCAAAGGTTCATCCCCAGGTTCACCAAGATGGCAGCCCCTATGCAGGACCTCCTTATAGGACAATCTAAGACCAGAAGCCAAAAGCCACCCTTCAAGTGAGACAAGCCGGAAGAGGAGTCCTTCCGCCAGCTGAAGATGGCCCTCACGGGGGATGAGATCCTGGCCTACCCTGATTATGGCCAGCCTTTTATCCTCCACACAGACGCCAGTAATGTGGGGCTGGGAGCCGTACTGTCACAGAACCAACAGGGCAGAGAAAGGGTGATCGCGTACGCCAGCCGGAAGCTGAGGCCCACCGAGAGAAACCCGGAGAATTACAGCTCCTTTAAGCTGGAGTCCTTGGCAGTGGTGTGGGACGTAACAGAACGTTTCAAGCATTACCTGGCCTCTGTGAAGTTCACTGTGTACACGGACAACAATCCGTAGACACATCTGGACAATGCGAGACTTGGTGCCCTAGAGCAGCGGTGGATGGCCCGGCTAGCAAACTATGACTTCACCATCAAGTACCGGGCAGGCCGAGCCAATGCCAATGCAGATGCCCTATCGAGAATTCCCCACTTGCCTGATGAGGGAGAAGATCCAGATGAGTTGGAGGAAATAGAGCTCCCTGCATTCCACCGGTACGGGGCCACTCAGTACTCCCACCGTGTAAGAGACAAAGACTTGACCACTGTCATGTTCAATCCCTTACCTCACCACGGCTGGGCTGAAACGCAAGATAGTGACCCTGCAATTCGCCTGGTGAAAGACCTGTTGACCCAGGCAGACGCTAGCCCTGGCTCGGACGCTCCAGAGGAAGCCAAGCAGTTATGGAAGGAGAAAAGCAGGCTATTCCTCTACGAAGGTAAGCTGTGCAGAAGGCTTGTCAACCACCGGACGCACGAGCTGACCTGGCAGGTAGTGGTCCCGAGACGAGATGCAGCAATGGTCCTGGAGGCCTACCATGACAGAGCGGGACACTTCGGGTGGAAGAAACTGGAGTTCCTACTGAGAGAGCGGTTCTACTGGGTCGGAATGAGAGGGGCCATAGAGAAGTGGTGCAGGGACTGCGGCCCATGTAACCTCAGAAGGAAGGACGGTACCAGCCAGAAGACGCCCTTGATGCCCATCATCACCAGGCAGCCTCTTGAGCTGGTAGCTCTGGACCATGTGAAACTGGCTCCAAGCCGGTTGGGCTACGTCTATGCCCTGACAATAGTGGACCACTATTCCCGGTTCCTGGTGGTGGTTCCTGTTAAAGACTTGACAGCCCAAACAGCGGCCAGAGCCTTCCAACAACACTTCTACCGTCCACACGGGTATCCGGAACAGGTCTTGACAGATCAAGGTCCAGGGTTTGAGGCTGAAATCTTCCAGGAGTTCTGCAACCTCTACGGCTGTAAGAAGATTCGGACAACGTCTTACCACCCACAAACCAACGGGCTATGTGAGAAAATGAATAATTTCGTCATTGATCTCCTCAAAACGTTGCCCCTGGAAGAACGCAGCCTGTAGCCGGAGAAGCTGCCAGACCTGATAGACTTATACAACCATATCTTGGTGAATGCTACAAATTGCACCCCGGCTTACCTGATGAGGGCAAGACCAGGTAAGCTGCCGATAGACCTGGACATGGGAGTCCTGACCCCCGAGGACACCTCCCCAGACGCGGACTGGGATACGGAACGGCGGCTACAGTACAAGAAGGTACAGGAGAGTGTGGAGAGGAGTCTGGCTCAAGCGAGAGAAAAGCAAGAGAGGCTCTTCAACCAACACGCCCCTGCTGGTTCCCTGGAACCTGGTGAGCAGGTCCTGAAGCGGAAGAGAAGGCTTCACAAGCTAGATGACCAGTGGGAGAGCGACCCGTACACAGTACTGCAGTCCAACCACAACAACCCGAAGGTATGTGTAATTACCAAGGATGGAGGAGAAACCACTAGCACCGTCTCCAGAGACCACCTAAAAAGGTGCCCCAAGCAACTACAGAGTGCAGGAGAAGATCAAGATGACCTTGAACCCGCAGAAGACAAGAAAGAAATGATCAGCACAGTTCTTGGAGAGTTCCCCCGGTCCTGGACTCGGATAAATGATGCAATAGTGGTACCCGTCCTACACTTCCTTCAACCAACCCAGCAGGAACCTACAGGAGAGCAGGAGGAATTAGAAGACCAAGCAGCCCTAGAGGCAGAAGAACCCATGCCAGCAGCCCAAGAGAGTCAACCCTCTGCTGACAGTGAGCCTGCCATACCTGCGGTAAGCCAAAGGACCCGCAGATAGCTGCCTGCACTGCCTGTAAACCCAGCTAGAAGCTGTACCCTGAATGCTAGTGGGGAAAGTCAGGTTAGACCACCACCAGACAGTGGGTTACGCAGGTCAACCCGGAGCACTAGGGGGCAAATACCAGCTCGCTGGAAGATCTAAATGCTGTATATTGTAAATGTTTTATGTTTGTTGCCTGGTTGCTAATTATGTTTTTCCAGTCTTTCTAGTTCATGGACTAACAGGTTATGGACGCTGAATAACCGGAACTGTCTTGTAGATAGTTGCACTTGGTGCCCTCTTTCGAAGATGGCCACGGAAGAAAAATCTGTCAGGTGTGGCCTCCTTGTGGCCCAAAGTAGAGAGCTCAGCCTTGTCGCCACGCCCAAGGCCAGGAACTTGGGGTTTATGGAAACAGGTCCCCACACCGTGGAAAACTTCACCTTGTTGGGTGACATGGACACCCGGTCACGGAAGCGCTGTGACCTCAAGGACAAAATATACTTGTATATATGTTATGTTGTCATTTATACCCTGTATTTGTGGTTCCTGTTTAGTCCGAAGTACTAAATTTTACTAGGGGAGAATGTGTCACCCCAGGCCTGGATGCCACAAACAATAATCTGTGTCTGAGAGCAGGAGGGAGGTCCACTGGTTAGGGACAATTAGCATACAGCACCTCCTGTCCCAGGCCAGCAGGGGGAGCTGGCTGCCCCTATAAAAGCTGGAACTGGGGGCAGGGTTAGAGAGAACTGGAAGACCTAGCTCAGGAGTGAGACTAGTCCCAGAGAAGGAGGGACAATTCAGCTGTAGCTGAGGAGTCCGTGAGGCAGAGGAGAAACTGCAAGCCAGGGACAGAGGCGACGAGAGCCAGTCCTGGAAGAGAACCAATCTACCGGGCATTGGGGTCCGGGGCTGTCAGGGTTACAAGCCCAGCAGCAGAGAACCAACCTGCGAGGGATTTCAGGTCCCTTGGCCTAAGAATCCTGGAGGCTCCGCCACACAGAGGGACCAGTACAGCGAGGAGCAAGTGACGCACCCCCTGGGCCAGTGTTGTTTGGGGGATACCCGGAGCCGGATCAGATGGGGGTTGTAGTCTCCGAGTGGCGGTGACCCGGTCCGTGCCCAGGGTGTCAAGCTCAGTGTGTGGCAGTCCTTACAGATGTTATTAGTGTTCTTTTGTGTCGACTATGCCACCCGTTGATGTGCGGTCAATACGGCCGCCGCTGCAGCAGGGTCCGCTGAGGCTGGTGGTGTGTGCGCAGCTTGGTAGTAGTATAACCCCCAACGGGAGGGGTATAGCCTCAGGGGGTCAGTCGCAGAGGATGGGGGTTGTGGTGGTGCAGTGAGAGTGGTAATAAGACTCCGAGTCGGGCTGTGCAGTTCAGGGTTTTTACTTACTGCAGATGTTCTGGTCACTCCGGCCTTGAGTGACCACCCGAGCCGTGCTGCGTCCACCAGGTCCTGGACTCGGCCAACCCCCAGGTGATTCTGGAGCGTGGTCCTGAGCTCCCTTTCTGACTTGTCCTCCTCTCTGGCCTTCCCCACCAGGGATCCACCTATGTCCGGCTCCCTCGGGCCTCTTGTTGGTAAACCCTTGTCTCTGGGTTCCCTGACCCTATGCACGGTTTGCCTTCCGGGTGGATTTAGTGGGTGGTCGTGACAGATTCTGCCCACGACCTCCGGTCTCTGGCTAAGGATTAGTGCCCTCCACCAGCTTGGGATCCGGTACCCTTGTGCCAACTCTTCACCCTCTGGTCTAATTTGGGCTCTTGGAGTTCCTTCTTTCTCCCCCTCTGGGTCCTTCTTTCTCCTCTCTCTCTCTGGGCCTTGGAGCTGCTCTGCTTCTCTGCTCTCTTCCTCTACAAAAGACAGGCTGACTGACTGACCCTGATCTAAGATGGTTCCCACCTTATATACTCCCTCTATGTGTGAGCTCAGGTGACCAGCACCCAATGAGCTCCTAGCATTACCCACACTGCTCCCCCTATCTGCCCCTACACTACTGGGATGTTCCACCCCCCTCCCACTCCAGCCAGGAACAGACACGGTCGTACCTGCACATTTCTTAAGTGGGAGTACCGTTGGTCTGCCCCCCCGGAAATGGGATGTATGTAGTGCATGCAGTCTATCTGAGCTCAGTTCCACACTCCATCCTTACCCGGGAGTGGAATACCACACCTCTGGGTTGAGGTGCAATACCCCTGTAGCAGCCGAATCCTCAGGGTGCTACATTCCCCCCTGGTAAATCACAGCACGTCCTCGGGCTGTAAGATACAAAAACATCCAAAACATACAATTATTTTTCATAAACATCAACATATAAAACAACATATAAAACATCACATATATTATCAGCAATAAAAACTTTTTCATATAAAACATTCTTGTAAATATTCTTGTTTCTGGTTCCTCCGGTCACGGTGCAACTTGTGACCGGGTAAAGTGCGACAGTCTTTTCTTGAAAACAAAACTCGGCTTTCCTATAAAACCAGTAGGGGGCGCTTTAGGAAGCGCAACTATATACAAAAGGGGATATGGCCGCTCTCAGTCCTCGGCCAGGTATTAGGAATAGGGACACACGGGTAAACAGTTCACTCTTGTCCCAACGGGGACATATTTAAAGCAGCAACAGTTTTTGGTACCCCGACGGGCAACTATATACAGTCTCTTCTCTACCATACTCAACGACGGCGTCCTCCTGCTCTTTCTTTGGATTCAGTTTCTGTTTCAGACCCGTCCGGGTCCTCTTGCTCCTCCTCACACCGCAGCTCCTCCTCCGTCAGGCGATGCACATGGAGGGCGTAGGGTCCTTTGGCACACTTGTGCCGGGTGAAGGTGACCTCGTCCCCTAAATACAGGTCACGACCTCTGTGTCCCTCCGGCAGATGGCTCTCTACGTCTCTGCGTGTGACAAAGACGTCGCCGGGGGTATGATGGTCTCTGATGAAGCCCCACCCATGCTGCAGATTGAACTTTATCACAGTCCCGATGGTGCGGGGACCATGCGCTGCACGGGGATCTCTCCTGGTCCGGCTCTTCTGCTCCGCGCTCCTTATTTGGGCTTGCTGTTCCCGGACCCGCCTCTCTCTCCGCTCCTTCTCGAAAACCTCGAGCTGCTGCCGGCAGCACTCTGCACGCTCCGCTGCGGCCGCCCGAGTCTCCTGAGTGAACCCCATGAGGTCTTCTCCGGTGGGGTCCCACTCAAACTGTGCCTCCTCCAGCGGGGGCGAGGTCCTCTTTACGGGCTTCGGAGCCGGAATCAGGGGCTCGCACATGGGCCTTGCTCTCTGGAGCTCCAGTTGAATGTACTCCTCAGGCCATATGAGGGGCTGCCCATCCGGGCACGTGTGCTGGGCAAATAGATTTTCGCCCAGGTGCGGCACTCGAGATGCTATAGGCGCTGTGGTGGTAGCGGCGCCCGGATTGACCAGGCCTTGCGACCAGGCCGGCGGCACCTTAAAGGCAAAGGGCACCGTAAGAACGGCGGCGCCCTGGGTTATTCGGCCCTGCGACCAGGCCGGGGGCTCCGCGGAGGTAGGGGGCGCTGTTGGTATTGCGGCGCCCGGGGGTACTAGGCCTTGCGACCAGGCCGATGGTACTTCCTGCTTGGCCACGCTCGAGGTCGAGGCGTGTGACGTCACAGGGGTCGCGGCCGCGGCTTCCGGTTGAGGCCTAGTCGGCGGCGGTGACGATGCAGCGACGGGCACGGCAGGGGGAACTTCGGGCTCTGCGACGGGGAGCTGGGGCAGGTACGCGGTTTCCCGGCTCGGGGTATAGACGTCCCCTTTACCTGCCTCCATTCGTTCGGCTCCCTTCTCGGCGCCGTCTCCGGCCTTCAGTCCTCCTGCACCATCCTCAGAGGCGGTCTGTCTCCTCGTCTCGGGTGGCGTGCTCCGCTGACGGGTTTCGGTCTGCTGGGCCATCTCTCGGCTCCACTCCGTCAACGCCTCCCGCTGCACCCGGGCCATCCTCCGTGCGAGGCCCTCCAGCGCAGTCTGTGCACACTCCCGATCTCGGGGGAGCTGTGCCAGGATCTCCACTAAGCCTAGTGGGCTTGTTGCTTGCAGCAGGCTCCTGACCACTGGGTCGGTGCTGCCTGTCTCTCCCTCCATCTCCGGGTATGTTCTCTCTGGACTCTTCTCCAGACGTCTTGTCTCCGGGTGCGCTCTCTCTAGACTGCTCCAGGCGGCACCCATCTTTGCTCTTTTGTTCTGTCTCCGCCCACATCGAGGGTGGTCCCGGGGCAACTTCAGTTCCAGGGGCAGTTCTCTCACGCTGATGGACACTTCCAGCATCACAGTCTCTGTTGGTGGGCGCGGTTTCCGCTTTTGGCGCCATTCTTCGACCTGGCCCACGATGGGAGGTGGCCTTTTGCCACCCTCTGGCACGCCCATAATGGCGTCCGCTCTTCCAAGGCGGGAAATCTTTGGAAATGGCGGGAATCGTCTCCCAGTGGCGGGAAACTCCATGGATGGCGGGAAAAAGCTGCAAATGGCGGGCAACCGGCGGGAAACGACTTGTGATGGGGCCCGTTGGCGGGGACCCTCCGGAACCGGCGGGAGACTTCTTTTTGAGGTAACGGTGAACTTTTCTTCAGGCACGCAGTACCCGGTTGTTGCGGGCACGTAATCCTGCCGACTACGCCAAAGTTGACGCACCCCCTGGGCCAGTGTTGTTTGGGGGATACCCGGAGCCGGATCAGATGGGGGTTGTAGTCTCCGAGTGGCGGTGACCCGGTCCGTGCCCAGGGTGTCAAGCTCAGTGTGTGGCAGTCCTTACAGATGTTATTAGTGTTCTTTTGTGTCGACTACGCCACCCGTTGATGTGCGGTAAATACGGCCGCCGCTGCAGCAGGGTCCGCTGAGGCTGGTGGTGTGTGCGCAGCTTGGTAGTAGTATAACCCCCAACGGGAGGGGTATAGCCTCAGGGGGTCAGTCGCAGAGGATGGGGGTTGGGGTGGTGCAGTGAGAGTGGTAATAAGACTCCGAGTCGGGCTGTGCAGTTCAGGGTTTTTACTTACTGCAGATGTTCTGGTCACTCCGGCCTTGAGTGACCACCCGAGCCGTGCTGCGTCCACCAGGTCCTGGACTCGGCCAACCCCCAGGTGATTCTGGAGCGTGGTCCTGAGCTCCCTTTCTGACTTGTCCTCCTCTCTGGCCTTCCCCACCAGGGATCCACCTATGTCCGGCTCCCTCGGGCCTCTTGTTGGTAAACCCTTGTCTCTGGGTTCCCTGACCCTATGCACGGTTTGCCTTCCGGGTGGATTTAGTGGGTGGTCGTGACAGATTCTGCCCACGACCTCCGGTCTCTGGCTAAGGATTAGTGCCCTCCACCAGCTTGGGATCCGGTACCCTTGTGCCAACTCTTCACCCTCTGGTCTAATTTGGGCTCTTGGAGTTCCTTCTTTCTCCCCCTCTGGGTCCTTCTTTCTCCTCTCTCTCTCTGGGCCTTGGAGCTGCTCTGCTTCTCTGCTCTCTTCCTCTACAAAAGACAGGCTGACTGACTGACCCTGATCTAAGATGGTTCCCACCTTATATACTCCCTCTATGTGTGAGCTCAGGTGACCAGCACCCAATGAGCTCCTAGCATTACCCAGACTGCTCCCCCTATCTGCCCCTACACTACTGGGATGTTCCACCCCCCTCCCACTCCAGCCAGGAACAGACACGGTCGTACCTGCACATTTCTTAAGTGGGAGTACCGTTAGTCTGCCCCCCGGAAATGGGATGTATGTAGTGCATGCAGTCTATCTGAGCTCAGTTCCACACTCCATCCTTACCCGGGAGTGGAATACCACACCTCTGGGTTGAGGTGCAATACCCCTGTAGCAGCCGAATCCTCAGGGTGCTACACAAGCAACAGGTACCCAAGGCCCTAGTCGCATGCCATACAGGCGAGAAGTACACGGCCAGTTCAGGGACGTGGGCTATTACACCACGAAAAGGGGGATAGTCAGAAAGAGCATAGAGAGAACGGTAGGCCTACACACTCACCCTGACCAGTGGGGCTCGCCCGAATGCTCTCAGACACCCAGGCCCATTCCTAACCGGTACTGTTGGGTCATTAATAATATCTACAATAAAGACCCTGAACTGTTTGAAGCGGACTCTGAACTCTTACTATTGCGGCCTGCACTATCACCCCCAACATCCACCTACACTGCCCTGAGGCTACACTCTTCCCGTGGGGAGTTATCCTACACCTGTGCTGCACACCAACACCAGCCTCAGCAGTCTGCCTCGCAGCGGCGGTTATCCCTGACCGCAATCCACGGGTGGCGTAGTCGGACATTCAAAACACTGATAAATAGACTGCCACCATTTGGTCTGACCACCCTGAGCCACGGGATCGGGTTACCACTACTACCCCCATCAGCACCGTACACTAGAAGGCCCGGTTCCGTGTACCCCACGGCCCAGGGGGCGAGTCATGTGCATCAAATTATACATACAGATATGGGGCAGTGGGGCTTCATACTATATACAGGTGCTTCTCACAAAATTAGAATATCATCAAAAGTTAGTTTATTTCATTTCTTCAATGCAAAAAGTGAAACTCCTATATTATATAGAGTCATTACACACAGAGTGATCTATTATATAGAGTCATTACACAGAGGGATCTATTATATAGAGTCATTACACACAGAGGGATCTATTATATAGAGTCATTACACAGAGGGATCTATTATATAGAGTAATTACACACAGAGGGATCTATTATATAGAGTCATTACACAAAGAGGGATCTATTATATAGAGTCATTACACACAGAGTGATCTATTATATACAGTCATTACACACAGAGGGATCTATTATATAGAGTCATTACACACAGAGGGATCTATTATATAGAGTCATTACACACAGAGGGATCTATTATATAGAGTCATTACACACAGAGGGATCTATTATATAGAGTCATTACACACAGAGGGATCTATTATATAGAGTCATTACACACAGAGGGATCTATTATATAGAGTCATTACACACAGAGGGATCTATTATATAGAGTCATTACACACAGAGGGATCTATTTTAAGTGTTTATTTCTGTTAATGTTGATGATTATAGCTTACAGCCAATGAAAACACAAACGTCATTATCTCAGTAAATTAGAATACTTCATAACAACAGCTTGAAAAATGTTTTTAAAATCCGAAAAGTTGGCCTACTGAAATGTATGTTTAGTAAATGCCCTCAATAGTTGTTCGGGCTCCTTGTGCATCAATTACTGCATCAATGCGGCAATGTGGCATGGAGGGATCAGCCTGTGGCACTGCTGAGGTGTTATGGAAGCCCAGGTGGCTTTGATAGCAGCCTTCAGCTCATCTGTATTGTGGGGTCTGGGGTCTCATCTTCCTCTTGACAATACCCCATAGATTCTCTATAATAGATTCTCTATGGGGTAAAGGTCAGGCGAGTTTGCTGCCAATCAAGCATAGTGATACTGTTGTGTGTAAACCAGGTATTGGTACTTTTGGCAGTGTGGACAGGGGCCAAGTCCTGCTGGAGAATGACATTTCCATCTCCATAAAACTTGTGGGCAGAGGGAAGCATGAAGTGCTGTAAAATGTCCTGGTAGACGGCTGCGCTGACTTTGGTCTTCATAAAACATAGTGGACCTACACCAGCAGATGACATGGCCCCCCAAACCATCACTGATTGTGGAAACTTCACACTAGACCTCCAGCAGCTTGGATTGTGGCCTCTCCACTCTTCCTCCAGACTCTGGGACCTTGATCTCCAAATGAAATGCAAAATTTACTTTTCATCTGAAAACAACACCTTGGGCCACTGAGCATCAGTCCAGGTCTTTTTCTCTTTGGCCCAGGTAAGACGCTTCTGGCGTTGTCTATTGGTCATGAGGGGCTTGACACAAGCAATGCGACACTTGTAGCCCATGTCCTGGATACGTCTGTGTGTGGTGGCTCTTGAAGCAGTGACTCCAGCAGCAGTCCACTCCTTGTGAATCTCCCCCAAATTTTTGAATGGCCTTTTCTTAGCAATCCTTTCAAGGCTGCGGTTATCCCAGTTGCTTGTGCACCTTTTTCTACCACACTTTTTCCTTCCACGTCCATTAATATGCTCGGATACAGCACTCTGTGAACAGCTGCTTCTTTAGCAATGACCTTTTGTGGCTTACCCTCCTTGAGGAGTGTGTCAATGACTGCCTTCTGGACATCTGTCAAGTCAGCAGTCTTGCCCATGATTGTGGAGCCTACTGAAACTGACTAAGGGACCTTTTTAAATGCTTAGGAAGCCTTTGCAGGTGTTTCTTGTTAATTCTAATTTACTGAGATAATGACTTTTGTGTTTTCATTGGCTGTAAGCCATAATCATCAACATTAGCAGAAATAAACACTTAAAACAGATCACTCTGTTTGTAATGACTCTGTATAATATATGAGTTTCATTTTTTAGGATTGAAGAACTGAAATAAATTCACTATTTGATGATATTCTAATTTTCTGAGAAGCACCTGTATGTAGCAGTGCGGCAATTATACTATATACAGTCAGGAGTATAAGTACTTGATACACTGAAAATTTCGAAAGTTTTTCCACCTACAAAGAATGAAGAGGTCTGTTTTGTTCTACTTAACTGCTGCAACTTGGACCTTTAACAGGATTTATATTTCACCTATGAGAAAGCATACTATGTGTATTTGGCAGATTAACTCAGGCTTGTTTATGATAAACTGAATACATGGATTGGAGTCCTATTTGTATACAGAATATTGACTATTAATGCTGGCAGAGTAAGTCTTAGGCTATATTCACACTAGGTGTTTTTTTTCTGCAGCAAAACATAATCTCTTGGCAGGAAAGAAGTAGCGTCAAAAACGCAGGTTTTGGTGTGTTTTTTTGCAGTGGTTCTTGGTGCATTTTTGGTGCGTTTTTCAGGATCCCAAAGTTCAGCTTTGCTTCCACCATAGACACATGAAAACAGGTCACCATTGCAAGACATATGTTCATGAAAAAGTACACATTACAAATGTAATAGGGGGGGGTGAATTGGTCTGGAATAGTTTATCTAAGACCCTGGCAGTGCATTGAATTTGTAGGACACTATTTACTTTCACATTATGGTTTGCCATTGAGTTGCTCAGGCATTGTTCATTTTCACACCTCCCTGGGCCACACGTGTTGTTCAATCTCACACCTAGCTCAACCAATGTTTACTTTGTAGGCATCACTAATTTAATTAAACTGTAATAATCCAAGCTGCTATATCAGGTGACCAAGACAAGATGGTTTAAACTTGGGAAAATCACAAAAGTAAATGTGTGTCACATACTTGCTTTTTTCACTAAAAACGCAGCAAAATGTTCACACTAGGCTTTTTTTCAGCATTTTTTTCCACCACCCTTTTTTTTAATGGGTGAAAAACGCTGAAACAAGTGACATACTCTATTGCAAAAAGCCATGGAAAGCACAAAATACTGAGGACAAATAAGCAAGCTTTGTGCATGAGATTTCGGAAATCTCATAGACTTTGTTGGTACTGTAAAACGCAGCTGAAAATTTGCATAAAAAAGCCCGCTAAAAAAACGTCTAGTGTGAATATAGCCTTGTATAACAGTTCGCCAATGAGTTAGGATATATGACCATGATGCAGAAATGCTGCGGATTTTTCCTAAGCGTTTCTGCATCTCCCTGGATTGTCAAGCGCTTTGCCAAGTGATTTTAGCATCACTTGGAAAAGTGCTTGACAACTTGGTCACACTATATAATTCCATGCAACCGGCATGGATTTATATAGTGTGACCAAGTTACAATGCTGCAAATGCAGCATCAATAATAAAAAAAAAGAATAATAATGGTGAAAAATAAAAAAAAACCATTATACTCATCTTCCGATGGTCCTCGATCTTCTTCTCCGGTGCGTCCGGTGTCTTCGGCGGATCACGGTGCTGTAAAAGGACCTTCCATGACGTCATTTAGTCATGTGACAGGTCACGCGACCGCCGATGTCAGCGGTCGCTTGACCTGTCACATGACTAAATGGCATCATGGAAGGTCCTTTTACCACCGCGAGCAGCCGAAGAGCCAGCAGCACCGCCGGGAGCAGACAGGGGCCATCAGAAGGTAAGTATATGTTTATTTTTTATTTTAATTCTATTTTAACTACAGGTACTATGGTACCCGGGTCTGGAGGAGAGTCTCTTCATCTCCTGACCCGGGTACCATCCATGCATTGAGTCGTATAGTATCCACATGTGTATTTGTAGTCATGCGGATGTTATGCGTTCCAATGCAAGTCAATGGCGGCTAAATCGCAGCGACTCTGCAAAATTAAAGGACGTGCTGCGGATTTTTCCGCAATGATAATCCGCAGCGGAAATCTCTGCAGCATGTGAACAGCACATGCGGATTATCATTGGGAACCATTGCAGACCTATCACCAAGCGTTTTTTAAGTGTTTCCGCGGCGGAAGTTACGCTGCAGAAACGCCTAAGAAACGCATAGTGGGCACACAGCCTTAAAAGTTCTATGGTGAAGAAAAACACGTGAGATAATAAATGCGAAATATACAATATTTCCCATAATATGACTGAGGATATCTTTAGGGTGTATTCACTGTTTTTTCTTCTGCAGCAAAAATGCTGTGTTTTACAGCACCATCTTAGTGAATGACATTTCTGAAATCTCATTCACATGCTGTTTTTTTGCATTTTTTTTAAATCTGCAGCTTGTCAAGTCTTTCAGAGGTTTTGCAGCATTTTTCACCCATTCAAATGAATGGAAAAATAAACACAAGTAAAAACACCTGAATTTTAAGCAGCGTTTTTCCTGCCTCCTTTGATTTTTGAGGTAGAAAAAAAATGCTGCCAAAATCCAACTTGTGAACACACCTTTATCCTGGTTGTGTTCTAATTGGATATAAAATAGAACGGCCATGATAACATGGGTAGTTAATTGTATGGTGTTTTCACATTAAATATTACCAGGCCGCATTCTATTTGCGCAGAGCTGCTCCGTGAAGATTCTATCACAAGATTCCGTGATGACATCACAGGTGATGGTGACATCACTGCTCACAGTCGCTATATATACAATGCACATAGGCTCACCCGTGCCTTTCTTGGCTCTATAGTGACTGATAGCACTTGCAGTTTTTCACTATGGCTGGAATTGTTTTGGACATTTCTCAGGTAAAAGCACTATTGTTGATCCTTATGATCAATCGTCCTAACAGTGTGCTTCTACCACCCGATGGCGTCCTCAGCTTCACTCACCGGCTGGTGATGGAGCTAGTAAAGGATTGCCTGACCAAACACCGACAACGTCGTCTAACGTCAGACTATCTGACGGATTTACTTCAGAACATCAGGACATTACTACACCAGGTAAGTGGCGGACACTCTGCACAGAACATCTCAATATTAATAGATAATAATGGAGGGATAGAAGCTTTTTCTTCTAATATATCGTATTTTGCAGACCATAAGACGCACCAAAAATTTTTGGGAGGTAAATAGGAAAAACATTTATTATAATAAAATGGGGGTCTGTCTTATAGTCCTGTCTTATAGTCCGAATTTTCGGTTTCTTACTGAGGGGGGTGGTGGCAGTGGAGCGAGGTCACAGGAGGCAGAGTCGCTGCTGCAGGAAGTCGGCAGTAGGAGTGGGGCGCTGCTGTGGGCCCCAAGCTGGGAGGAGCGGGGTGTCCAGAAGGTGCGAGGCTGCGGGCCCTGGGCTTCAAGGAAATGTTAGCGGTAATTCAGGAGGGGAGGCCCTGCTCTGCTTATTGATTTCTCTGCAGTGGGCTTCAAGAAGTAGGCTGCTGGAGATGGCCAATACACAAATTGAGATCTCAGCTCGTCATTGAGCCGAGATCTAAATCTGCACATGCACTGCCTCCAGCGGCCATTTGCCTGAAGCCCACCGCCAGAAAATCAATGGGCAGAGCGGGGACTCCCCTCCTAAATCACCGCTAACATTTCCTTGAAGCCCAGGGCCCGCAGCCTCGCACGTCCTGGACACCCCGCTGGCCCGCAGGAGCGCCCCATTTCTACTGCCGGCTTCCTGCAGCAGTGACCCCACCTCCTGTGACCTCACTCCACCACAGCCACCCCCCTGGTAAGCTACATTCAGACAATTATTATTATTAATAATCTGTCTGATATGCTGGGGTGGAGAGCTCCAGAGTAGGGGGGATGCACGGGAGAAATCTTGTATGCGATTGTGGGAAGAGGAGATAAGAGGGGAGTAGAGAAGAAGATCTTGTGAGGATCGGAGGTTGCGTGCAGGTAAGTACCGGGAGACTAGGTCACAGATATATGGAGGAGACAGGTTGTGGGTGGCTTTGCATGCCAAGGTTAGGGTCTTGAACTGGAGTCTCTGGGTAATGTGGAGCCAGTGAAGGGATTGGCGGAGCGAGGGGAAAAGCCAGGGAATAGCGGGGGGACAGGTGGATTAGTCAGACAGCAGAGTTTAGGATAGATTGGAGGGGTGCGAGAGTGTTAGAAGGGAGGTCAAAAATTTTGGAAAAAAAAGCATCTTATAGTCCATAAAATACGGTAAAACACAACGAGTCCCCAAATACAGTATGTAGTCATTGTATCTGCAGACAGAGAACCGATGTCACATACAATTTCCGCCTCCATTCTGACCGCTCTCATCTGAAAATTCTCTTTTCCATTTTTCCTTCTTTATAGGCTGAAGAAAGATCTCAGACTGAAGATTTGGCTGTCTTTAAAGAACTGGCCGAAAAAGTCCTGTCTATACTAGAACGCTCATTGGAACGCCCGGTAAGGATCAATATTAATAGACGTATCTTAATCCACCGTATCTGAGGAGACTTTCTGAGAAAAGGTCTGAAGATGGCGCGGGATTTGTATCGTTACAATTGGTGCATCTGTAAATGTTGGTTTAGTCCTTCATGATTTATGTATTTGGTGATTTAGTAAAATCTTCCACATATTAATTATATATATTATATCTATCAGGAAACAACAGGAGGCGACGCCAAATATGGGCAAAATGTGAGCCCGAAAATCCCTGACCCTAATAGGAGTCAGCCGGAGCTGAACAGCGATCTGATTACAGGTGAGCGATCACCCGACCTTCTACAAGGAAATGTCCAGATATTACAGAGGACGGAGGATAATGTTAGATTTACTCTCTACTCTGTGTAATGGGAACCTGGCAGCACATTGTTACATATAGAAGTAGTGGTGTGACGGTATAGGCCATTGTCCCCTAATAATAATTGTTTGTAGAAATCCAATGTGCCAGTCAGGAGAAATGTAAAGTAGACACCATATACAAATCAGAATGGAAGTGCGCTGGGGGCGTGAAAGAAGAAATCCAAGTGCAGTGACACGCCCCCAGTGCACTTCCAGGCTAATTTGCAAATCTCTCCTATGTTTCAGCTCTCTTACCATCACTCGTATGTGCAGCGTGGGTGGGGGCTTCCTCATTCATGTGATGGAGGGTCCATTCTGCAGTGCTATAGCAAGTAACATGAAATAAATTAAATTTAAATTGCATTACTGCTCTAGAAAATGGGAAAAAACTAAGATACTGAGCACATAATTTGGCCAATTCATGAATGCCCAGCAGCCAATGACAAGGCGATCTTTTTGTTGGAATCCTCTCCTAATGTGAATCCTCTCCTAGGCTGAAGCCTACATTTATATGGGTAGGTAGGATCCTGTTGTAATTAAAACCACCCCGGGCTGATGTGTGGAGATAGGTTCCCAGCAAAAAAGGTCGCCTTGCCGTGACTGCTAGGCATGCACCCAGCAAAAGAAGGTCGTCTTGCCGTGACTGCTGGGCATGCACCCAGCAAAAAAAAGGGTCACCTTGCCGTGGCTACTTGGCATGCACCCAGAAAAAGAAGGTCGCCTTGCCGTGGCTGCTGGCCATGCATGAATTGGCCAAATTATGTGCTAAGTATCTTCCTTTTATCCTATTTTCTACAGCAGTAATGCAATTCAAATTTAATTTATTTCATGTTTACATGCTATAGTGTTACAGAGTGCAACTTTGTTAGTTATATATTTGGATGGCTACTCTTAGTATGCACCTGTTCACACCCATTTTCTTTTCGGAAGTGATGGTCAGTCTTTTGTTATTTATGAAGGGGTTCCTCCATCATTTACATTACATTTATCTATGGATTCCCCGTATATTCTCATATTTAGAATCCCCATATAACGAGTATTAATCCCATTTACAGACATATTCTCATTTCTCCGTTATATTGCTGTATTATCTATGTAGGAATAATATCCTCTAATACATTTCATTTCTTCATCATTATTTTAGAAACAACTGAGCTGTCGAATCCTAACAATGGAATTAGTGAGATCCCGGAGATCCAAGAATCCGTAAGTATCATAGAGGGGGATGCGTGTGTGTCATCAGATCATGGGGTGTGAATGACTCGTCCAGTATTATCCCCCATACAACCATGGGACGTCTCTATTCTAAGTGTAGATGACCCTATGGTGTTAATTACATTTGAATTACAGGGAATCTGTCACCAGGTTTATGCTATTTGGTCTGAGAGAAGCATGATGCAGGGACAGAGACCCTGATTCCATGTGTTGATTACTTTACTCGGTGGAGTAGTTGTGATAAAATCACTATTTTTTTCTGCTGCAAAGCTCTGAATGCTGAGTCTTGTATAACCCCGCCCACACCATTGATTGGCAGCTTTCTGTGTACACTGTGCATAGGCAGAAAGCTGTTAATCAGTGGTGGAGGCAGGGGTACAGAGCAATAGGACTACCTGGCTAGACAGATAGTCTTCTAGTGATAATCTACTGATTTTATTGAAACAGCCACACACAGCCTAGTAAGTAACACATCACTGGAATCAGGGTCTCTGCCCCTACATCATGGTGCTTTCAGAATACATAGCAAACACCTGGTGACAGATTACCTGTAAGTCCTCCTCTGTGTGATCTCCCACATTATCCAGAATGTTATAGTAATGTATGATGACCGTTGCAGGGCGGCTCCAGGATTTCGTGGGCCCTGGGCGAAAGAGTCTCAGTGGCCCCTTTAACACATACCACAATTCATGATGCACAGATACCGCAGATAAATATATATATATATATATATATATATATATATAGTACAAGGCCGAAGATTTCACTTCTTACATTACATGAGCGATATCTATTGTAAATTCCACAATAACTCAGAAAGCGGCGAATCCTCACAGCTCACAGTGCAGACCGGACAGTAATGTCCTCCACACAGTATAATGGCACCACATAGTCCTCTATACCGTATTATGAGCTCCATATATTGCTCCATATAGAATAATGGACCCCATAAAATGCTCCACGCAGGCTGTGCCCCCATATAATGCCCCATGCAGGCTGTGACCCCACACATAATGCCCCATGCAGGCTGGCCCCCCACATAATGCCCCATGCAGGCTTTGACCCCCCACATAATGCTCCATGCAGGCTGTGACCCCCACATAATGCCCCATGCAGGCTTTGACCCCCACATAATGCCCCATGCAGGCTGTGCCCCCCCCCACATAATGCCCCATGCAGGATGTCCCCCTCCCACATAATGGCCCATGCAGGATGTCACCCCCCATATAATTCCCCATGCAGAATGTCCCTCCCACATAATGTCCCATGCAGGCTGTGCCCACCACATAATGCCCCATGTAGGCTGTGCCCCCCCACATAATGGCCCATGCAGGATGTCACCCCCCATATAATTCCCCATGCAGGATGTCCCCTCCACATAATGCCCCATGCAGGATGTCCCACCCCACATAATGCCCCATGCAGGATGTCCCCCACACATAATGCCCCATGCAGTATATCCCCCCCACATAATGCCCCATGCAGGATGTCACCCCCCATATAATTCCCCATGCAGGATGTCCCCCCCACATAATGCTCCATGCAGGATGTCCCACCCCACATAATGGCCCATACAGGATGTCACCCCCCATATAATGCCCATGAAGAATATCACCCCCCCCATATAATGCCCCATGCAGGATGTCCCCCCAACACATACTGCCCCATGTAGGATGTCACCTCTCACCCCATATATTGCCCCATGCAGGATGTCACCTCTCACCCCATATAATGCCCCATGCAGGATGTCACTTCTCCCCCCATATAATACCCCATGCAGAATGTCACTCCCCCCATATAATGCCCCATGCAGGATGTCACCCCCCATATAATGCCCCATGCAGAATGTCACCTCTCACCCCATATAAAGCCCTATGCTGGATGTCACTTCCCCCCCCCATATAATGACCCATGCAGGATGTCACTTCTCCCCCTCATATAATACCCCATGCAGGATGTCACCCCCCTATATAATGCCCCATGCAGGATGTCCCCCCCATATAATGCCTCATGTAGGATGTCACCTCTCACCCCATATAATGCCCCATGCAGGATGTCACTCCCCCCATATAATGCCCCATGCAGGATGTCACTCCCCCCCCCCATATAATACCCCACGCAGGATGTCCCTACCTCCCCCCCATACAATGCCCCATGCAGGATGTCACTTCTCCCCCCATATAATGCCCCATACCTCCATACATAAAAAAAAAAATCAAATGCTCACCTCACTGCTCACCAGCTGTGGAGAGGTAAGTATTGTGCCGGCCGTGGTCCTGAGCAAGCATTGGGGGGGGGAGCAAGGCCCACTAGCTGGCGCTGGCACCACTCTCCTCTGCTCACCGGTCCCATACCGCGCCAGGGTGCCCGACAGCAAGTGGGCCCCTCGCCTACTCAGGGCCCCGGCACTTGCCTGGGTGTGCTGGGTGCTAGCGCCAGGTCTGCCCAGCGTCCGGTTTGTATCCTCCCAACATCATATCAGTGTAAATCATCTGGGACATAATATGGGGGGAGAAGTTTTTGCATCTGTAACTTTTTTCCTGCATCTTCAATAAATCAGTATTATTTCTTATTCTTTTATAGAGCGTGATCGATTCATTGGTTCCGGCGAGAAAGCCGCATATGAGCGACTATGAAACTTCCAAACTCATCAGCAGTGGAAATTTTGGGTGAGATTTCTGTTGCCATAATCCACATTTCTCAGGGTTCCCTATGACAATGCTTCTGCCCCTGCACTCTGCCATTCAGTGTTATCATAGGGAAATTATGTGATCTGTAGCAAATCAAACTGTAAGGAAAGCGATTTAAATAATATAATTACATATAATATAATATATAATAATATAATATTATTACATTCGCCTGTGCTAGACCCTCATCTGTTCTTATGCTGCCTCCTCCACCTGAGCTTTTCTGCTCTCCACTCTGATCTTTGTTTTGATGGGGGGGGCTCCATTATGAAGCTGATCAGAGAAGTTGGCTACACATGGTCACATGAAGGGTGACACCATATTGACGTCAATGACATCTACACCCTCCACCATGACCATGTGGGCCCAATCACTGGCCTCAGCAGCAGAAGAGAGCCCTGGAGCACATTCATTTTGGACCAATTTTATTTGCACTAAATTGTATTTGGTCAGTTATAGCGAATCTGCCCAAAGAGAATTTCGATAGATTCTCGTATCTATAATGTGACCTGGGTGATGGCTCCGGCAGAAGTGGCATTGTGGAGACCTCCAATAGGTGATCTATGTAGTGCTATTTTATGTATTTCTAGATGTGCATTTATAGTGGCGGCCAGACTTTTAGTATTATACATATGCAAATTGTCTCTTCAGAGAGGAAGCAAACTAGAACTCCACCTATAGGAAGTAGCAATCCTAAAAGTCAATATCGACCCTTTAACAAGCCTTGTCACATGACTTAGGATAATAGCCAAAACCAAAATCTCAATTTGCAGGAACTGCGTTCTGGGGTACTGCCCCTCTTCAGTGCAAAGTGTGAGATATGGTTTGACTGGGTGAGAGGTGTCTGACCGGTATCCAAGGGGTTGACATTTCTCCTTGCGGACATGAGGAGACTTTTAAGCCACAATGCTCCTCTGGGAAATAGGATTGCTACTTCCTATAGGTGGCACTAGGGTGCTAGTTCTCTTCCTCTCTGAAAAGAGACAATTTGCATATTTCCCAGAAGAGCATTGCAGCTTAAAAGTCTCCTCACCTTGACATGCTTAACATGGCTTTTTCCGCAAGGAGAAACGTTACCGCTTGGATCCCGGTCAGATGCCTCTCACCCAGCCAAACCATATCTCACACTTTGCACTGATGAGTGCTTGTACCCCAAAACATAGTGTCCGAAAATTGAGTTTTTGGTTATGGCTATTATTCCATGTCATATGATAAGGCTCGTTAAAGGGTCGATATTGACTTTTAGGATTACTACTTCCTATAAGGGGCACTAGTGTTCTAGTTCTCTTCCTCTCTGAAGAGACAATTTGCATATTTCCCAGAGGATCATTGAGGCTTAAAAGTCTCCTCACCTTGACAAGCTTAACATTTCACTCTCCGCAAGGAGAAATGTTACCCCTTGGATACCAGTATTAAACATATAATGATTTCTATAGATGGATTATTAATAAGGATTTATTATAACCGATGGATTCTCCTTCTCTCCAGGGCCGTCTACTTAGTGCATCATAAAGACTCACACCAGACCTTTGCTATGAAGAAAATGGCTAAGCGGAACCTAAATACTGCACAGAGATTGGAATGGGCCTTTCTGGAGAGGGACATCTTAACATTTGCTGATTGTCCCTTTGTGGTCTCCATGCTCTGCTCCTTTCCAACTAGATCTCACCTGTGTATGGTCATGGAGTATGTAGGAGGTAAGACACATCTATTGTATTATATTCAGCCCATGTCTGCTTTCATCTTATCACTGCTCATATCATTAGGACATTGTTGGTTACTTCCCCACAGAGCATTTACTATAGGTTATCTATTACCAAGATGCTCGTAAATTCATTGATCTTGGTGCAGGGGCGCTATGGGGCTCATCAGTCGGAGGGGGTCTGTCGACGCTCGGCAGTGGGCAGCATCCCTCCACCTGTCAACACAATTTCAGCGGTATTTGCTTCTTCAAGGAGGTGGGGTAGGTGGGGGCAAAAATACTGAGTAGGTGGCTAGTAGGGGCCAAAACACTGAAAGGGGGCCGTATGACTAGATATGGGGGGACTGTGAATGATGAGTGGAGGTCATCATATTAAGTGGGGTGCTGTGGGGGTCCTCACTCTATATGGAGGCCCCCATTCTGTGTGGGGACATCATACTGAGTGGGGAGTTATGCGGACCATTATATTGTGTGAGGGACTGTGGGAACCATTATCCTGAGTGGGAGGGTTGCTGTGGGTGCCATCACACCGAGTAGGGGGTTGTGGCTGGCCTCCTTCTAAGTGGTGGCCTCCTTAGGAGGATTCACTGTGGGGATACCATACTCATTGAGTGTGGGTGTGGGCATTTTTGGGAGCATCATACTCTAAAATGGCCATAAAAGTTGTATTGCTGGTGAGAACACCAAGCTGCTTCAACAGGGATATAAATATATTTCTTTTTTATTTTTTAGGGTTGGGGGCAATTACAACTTTTGATATGGGGTCTTGTGATTTCTATGTACGCCACTATCTGTGTGATCTCCCCAGGATGTTTCCGCTCACTGCTCATTATACATCATGGTTATCTGCTCGTGGTATATCATGGTCATCTGCTGTATAAACCCCTCACCGGTCATATTTCCTTTCTTCTATAGGTGGAGACTGTGGGACCCTTCTAAGCACCAGGGGTCCTTTCTCTGTCCCCATGGCCCGCTTGTACTTTGCAGAGGCGGTACTTGCCGTGGAATACCTGCATAGTTACGGTGTGGTGCACAGAGACCTGAAGCCGGAAAAGTAAGTGCCCCCGAAGTATAATAAAGTGGGGAAAGTTGTCATTTATTATCATTCAGTCTGTGAGGCTAAAACCATCTTCTCTTTTGCAGCCTCCTGATTACATCTACTGGACATATTAAAGTTACCGATTTTGGGATTTCAAAACTTGGTCTAATGATACCGAAAACCAACACCTACAAGGAATTAGCAGTGGACATCTCCAGAGAGTTCCAGGACCGTGAGGTCAGCATCACCTACAAGAACTTAGCTTGTTATTTGCAAATCTCATCACACTATTGTCTCTTCTCTACGTTCTTCCTTTCTAGAGAACTTTTCCACTAATATTTTATCTTCTGCATTGTGTTTTAACGATGATATCTTGTCATAATAATTGTTTCATCGATTCTCATCTCTATGTTCTGTTGGTTTCCAGTTCTGTGGCACCCCATGTTACATAGCCCCAGAGATCATCCTGAAAGAAGGCTATGGAAGACCTGTTGACTGGTGGTCATTGGGGATCATCCTGTATAAATTCCTGCTGGGATGTGTACCATTTGATTCTGATTCCCTCACTGAGCTTTATAAAAGGGTTGTCATTGGTGAGTAGAATAATCCGATCATTGCGTTGATTGGTTACATTTGTTTAGTTATTTCCTTTGCTCTAAGTTACAGTACAGTAAAGAGGTTTTATTTTCTGTAATTTTCTATGTAACAGGAGAACTAATTTGGAATTGTGATCGCGCTCCACCCCTGGATGCTCAGAATCTCATCACTGAGCTGCTCAGAAGAAATCCTGTGCGTAGACTTGGGACAGGTAACAGATATACTAGTATTAATATTCCCTTATTAGACCAAGGACATATCGCTCATGTCCATGAAGATCAGCATTTCTCTATCAGCTCATCTACTGTATTTCTAGTTCTCCACACTAAGACTTCCAGTTTATTTCCTTCATGTCGGCTCAGTTTTGTCATTAGTTCAGATTACGATAAACTGTTCAGATATGGAGCCATCCCTGACTATGTCCGCATCACTTTTGTTTTTCTTTTTCTAGGAGGAGCATTTGAGATCAAGGTTCATCCATTCCTGAGTGACTTGGACTTTGACAACATTCTGAGCCAGGAGCTGGAGTATGTTCCTCAGCTTGTTTCAGACGCAGACACCAGCTTATTTATCAGTAAGTAGAAGGAGACGTCATCTAGACTAAGCGACTGTTTGTCTCATCTTCCCTAATATGTGATCATCTGTTCCCATTAATATTAGTGATAAATAGTGACTGTGTTATACTGACAACCTCTAATAATACTTCATTACCTATTTCTTGTAGATCATTCTGATATAAACAAACATCTGGTCTCAAAGGATGAGGAAGGCACAAGTGAGAACAATGAGAGCCTTGACTTCCAAAATTTTACGTCATCTTCTGAAAAGCTTTGTAAAGTAAGTATGTGATTAATAAATCCAAAATATGTAAAAAAAAAGAAAAAAAACTCTAAAAGTACATAAAAAAATATTTTATATCTTATTTTTATCCGTATTTAGCTCTGTACCATCGCTACCAGGATGGTGAACAATGAGGATCCCAATGCCCCTCCAGAGTATACACAAGAAACCAACACAAACATCTCAGAAATGTGAGTAGATTAGAAAGGGTCATTACTTCATTACTGGGAGTTCCAGGCTGATCTATGTACACAACACCAAATATAGGACATAAATAACAGAATATCAAATGCAGCATTCACCGTTTCATGGTTAACGGTCATTGTACTTTTGGCTTCAGAAAATGCAGAAGATAACAGCCCATAATTGTGGCATGTCATGCATTTTTAGCACTGCCTACTCTGTAGGAGAGCTGTAGTATTACTTGCCAGACATTCTTGGTAGTTGTGTTCTGATCCATGGAAGGTAGTTTGGAGCAGAAAACCTTCCCCACTATGACAGTCATATGTCCTATTAGGCCTTATAGTCAGTGTTCTTATAGTGAGACAACCCATTTTATACTGTGTTTACTTACGATTTACATGTTTTTCTTCTTCAAACAGGCAGAAAGAATCTGTTCCTGTATGTAATACAGACTATGCTGTTACCATCTTGCCACCCTCATCCCCATTGCTAGGTATGTACATGTCTACAGCACCAACAATGTGAATGTTGACTTCAAGGCTCAAATATTTCCACATGGTTTTTCTGGTCTACTATGTTATCCATGTTTCATGGATCTCAGCTATGTTGACCATGGGTTCGTACTGTATCCCTATTTCCCTAATTTTGTACAGGAGTTTTTTTTCATGTATTCTGTTTATTACGTTGCATCATCTTTTAACCTAGTGAGATATAGCGACTGTGTTATACTGACACCCTCTAACAATCCTTCCTTACCTATGTCTTGTAGATCACTCTGATGAAAACAACCATCTGATCTCAGAGGATAAGGAGGGCACAAGTGAGGACGATGAGAACTTTATCTTCCGAATATTTGCATCATCATCTTCTGAGAGGCTTTCTAAAGTAAGTATGTGATCGATAAATCCAAAATATGTACAAAAAAGGATCTATAAAATTAAAAAGTATATATATTTAATAACTTATTGTTATCCACATTTAGCACTCTACCACCACTAACGGGATGGTGAACAACGAGGATCCCAAGGCCCCTCCAGAGTGTACACCAGAATCGAACACAAACATCTCAGAAATGTGAGTAGATTATGGGGTCATTACTGGGAGCTCCAGGCTGATATATGTGCACAACATCAAATATAGGACATAAATACCATAATATCAAATGCAGCATCCACCGCCCCATGGTTATGGGTCATTGTGCTTTCAGCTTTCGGAATTGTTGGATATAACAGCCCATAATTGTGGCCGGTCATGCACTTTTAGTGCTGCCCTCACTGTAGGAGAGATGTAGTATGAAATGCCGGCCATTCTTGGTAGTTGTTTTCCTCTCAGCTATCTATAAAAGGTAGTCTTGAGCAGAAGACCTTCCCCACTATGACAGTCATATGTCCTACTAGGCCTTATAGTCGGTGTTCTTCTAGTGAGACAACCCCTTTTATATGGAGTTTACTTGAGATTTACATGTTTTTCTTCTTCAAACAGGCAGAAAGTATCTGTTCCTGTATGTAATACAGACGATGCTGTTACCATCTTGCCACCCTCGTCCCCATTGCCAGGTATGTACATGTCTACAGCACCAGCAATGTGAATGTTGACTTCAAGGCTCAAATATTCCCACATGGTTTTTATACAATACTATAGGTCTCTTATGTTATCCATATTATGACAAAGCAGATCCTATAAGAAGATATTGTTATTGATTTTTTTTTTTAATTTTTCATCAGAATTTCCATCTCATGAAGAAAGAAAATCGGCAATAAATCTGAGTATGGAGCAACAAAACTCAGAAAATGGAAAAAATGGGAAAAAGAGACGAGGTAAGTGTGAGAATCAACTCCATGTTGTGTGATGTCAGTGAGAATAATTCATGTGGAGTAGATGTCATCTGTCAGTGATGGGATTGTCACATGTATGATTGCTGACAATGACCCCTGACCTCTGTATGATAATATAACTCTGCCGTCCGGCCACAGTGACTGCACAGCATTATCATGTAATATGGAGTCCTATCACTTACATTATATTTATTTCTCTTGTCATAGGTTCCATCTTCCGCCGGATCTTATCATCCTGCCGGCGTGGATTATCCAGGGCTGCTCGCGCATTTGCATGCTGTCACTGTTGCCCTAAAACCATCTAAAAGACGGGACACCTAAGCATCTAGCGCCCTGAAGTCCAGCAGATCCATCATCACTGCTGGAGCTGTATAGAAGGACCTTCACCATCTACCTGTGGCCTTCTGACTGGTCAACCTGGACAAGTTTCAGTAACGCCTCTGTCATCGGGCTCCGCGGTATTCATACTGCTCGTCTGACTTGTCATTTACTGATCACCTGGTATCTGACCTCGGCTATCTTCCTGACTTTGATTTAGTCTTTTGATAATGTTCACGATTTTATTCATCCCATTATTAATTAAAAAAAAGTAAAATCTGTTACTGTTGCTCTGATTCCTTTTTGTCTTGAATTCACAAATACTTGTAACTCACTAATTGCTCTTCTTCTCACTAAATGTATTTCTCATTATCCTTAATGCAGCAGTCAGTCTCATATTTCTGTCCAGCAATTACACTGGTGCATCCACCCTGTACCAGTCATTACACTCATCCACAAACCTCTGCACCCTGCTGCACAGTCCTGCATCTCTACCATATCTACACTCCAATGAGCTAAGATTAACATCCTCCATAATCAGGACCTCCCACTCTCATGTCCAAGACATTTTCTCTGCTGCACCAGCTCTCAGGAGTGCACTACTGCAGGCAATCATGTTCATTCCCACTATCAGAGATTTTAAGTGTGCAGTAGAAACAGATTATTTGTGGCAGGACTATCAAATCACCTCACTATTCTAAGTTTTTCCTACAGCACTCAGTAGCACTTAATATTTGTACATATACAGATAATGGTTGGTGACTGGTTCATGCAGCCTTAATTCCACAAAGATAGAAATAAAAGGTCAACATGTTTCATACATCCAAACCATCCTTAATCATGGCAGAAAAACATAATTTTAAGTTCCCACTATGAATATTTGGTGAGATATCACAGCTGTGTATTTTCACAGCACAAAGAACGCATCTTACAGATCAGCAAATCACAGTGTGCTGACGCTTAGTGTTGTAGTTTTGAACAACACCATTCATTTTATCATATAATGTGTTGAAAAATGAGAAAAAATGCCAGGTTTGGGCTCCTTCATTTTACAGTGTGTATTGTGTTGTAAAAACAAACTGGCAAAATGATTCAGAGTCAGTAGTACGATTACTGTGATACCAAACTTATAAGGTTTATATATATATATATATATATATATATATACATATATATATATATATATATATATATATATACAGTGTTTAGCATAAATCAGTACACCCAAATAGATTTGTCAGCAAACCTGTAGTTTCCTTTCAGAATCATCATTTTATATGGGATACCATACTACAAAATACTCTCGCAAATTTGAGCCATTGAATGCAAACAAGATTTGGTATTTTGCAGACCCCAAAAAAGTAATTTTCTTAACAAACTCATTCAAGATCATGTTTCAAAAATGAGAACATCCCAGTAACAGTCTTAAGAGAAAAGCTAAGTTTAGACAACAAAATTCTAATTAACAAGAACTGAACCACAAGTAAGTGTAATTATTCATTAAACAGATGTCCAGCAGACAGGTGTCTGTAAAAGGAAGTTACTTAATAAAGAAAACTCCTTCCCATTTCATGCTATCAGCAATGGCACCACATAGAAGGGAAATGTCACAAAACCTGAGAAAGAAAATAATTTCTTTGCAATAAATGTGAAGTCTACAAGAAGATCAGCAAAACTTTACTTATCAGTCAGAATACTGTAGCAAAAGTGATGCAAAACTATAACAAAGATGGAACTGCAACCATCTTACAGAGACGTCCAGGCCGACTATGGAAGTTAACACCTAAACAAAAGCGTCCTCTGATGAGAAGGGTAAGTGGTACCACATAGAAGAGAAATGTCACAAGACATTTCTGAGAAAGAAAATAATTTCTTTACAAAAAATGTGAAGTCTACAAGAAGATCAGCAAAGCTTTTCTTATCAGTCAGATGGAAGCTAACATCTAAACAAAAGCATCTTCTGATGAGAAGAAAATCGACAGGCAAATTCATTGCTATTAGCTGAAGAAGTAGAAAGCCAAACTAGGGTGAGTGTTTTCCATAACACGACACGGTGTACACTGCAAATGAATGGCATTCATGAGTGTCCTCCACAAAGGAAGCCTCTCTCCCTTAAAGCCCATGAACAATAAAAGTCCGTCTACAATTTGCCAGGGTCCATGCTTAAAACTATGAGGACTACCGGGACTGTATACTGTGTATGTGCATCTTATGTGTATGTCTGTATTTTATGTTTGTGTGCACTATGTATATGCATACGTTAAAATGTGTATAGAGTATTAGCATGTGCAAATTTTATATGTGTGCCTAATATAAATATACATGGAAATGTATATGTAGGTGGTGCCTGATGGAGGGTGGGGGGCCCAGATCAGAAGTCCTGATTAAGGGCCCTTCACTGTCATTGTCTGCCCCTTATATAAACAGTAAAATCTCCTTTAATAACTGGACTTCCATTGGGGTGGACTTCTCATAGATGGCCAGTATGCATACTATATTATGAATCTGGGCATCTCTCACAGAAAATCTGATCTGGATATGAGGGTGGTCTTCTATAAGCGGTGATGTTTTGGAGAGATTTAGGGAAAAGTCCCAATGCTTATCCATCGATCTGGTAATTTGAGTAAAATATTTGTGTTGATAACTGATCACAAAGTCACAAAATATGTAAGATTTGGCATAACCTGGTTCATTTTTCAAAAAGTTATGCTCAATTTTTTTAGCACCAAGTTTTGTTGCTTTTTTGTAGACTTACACTAACTTAGTATATTGTGTGAGAATTAAATGAATTATGAATTAGTTGGCGCATTTTACCACACTCTGGGGGTCCCTGACAGTCCTTCTTTACCGGCCCTGTAGTGATGCCAATGTAAACTTCCAAGTGACCGCGCAGTCAATCACTGTCACGAATGCAGGACAACCTATGATTAGCTAATTTTTGGGAAATCCTTATAACAAAAGGGGATTGAAAATATTTACAATTATTTTAAAAGCATTAAAAAAAAAACAGACCCAATACTTATAATTAGTTTGTTGAAAGTAGTCTAATTAAAGGGAGCTGAAAGGATTAGAGATTATGAACCCGATTCACCAGTGTTTTTGCCAGAAAACTGGCATAAAGCTCTTGAAAAGTTGCAAAGTTTTGTGACTTTTCCCATTTTCACATAATTTTAACTTCTTTAACCCCTTAAGCCCCGCGGGTGGTTTGCACGTTAATGACCGGGCCAATTTTTACAATTCTGACCACTGTCACTTTATGAGGTAATTACTCTGGAACGCTTCAACGGATCCCCCTGATTCTGAGATTGTTTTTTCGTGACATATTGTACTTCATGATTGTGGAAAAATTTCTTCGATATCACTTGCGTTTATTTGTGAAAAAAACGGAAATTTGGCGAAAATTTTGAAAATTTTGCAATTTTCAAAATTTGAATTTTTAAGCCCTGAAATCAGAGCGATATGTCACACAAAAGAGTTAATAAATAACATTTCCCACATGTCTACTTTACATGGTATCCGCTAACAATTTGAGCCGATTTTCCATTCAATTTGTTAGCGGATACCATGTTGCATTTAGAGAGTCCCTGCGTGCCCAAACATTGGAGCTCCCCCACAAGTGACCCCATTTTGGAAACTAGACCCCCCAAGGCACCTATCTAGATTCATAGTGAGCACTTGGAACCCCAGGTGCTTCACAAATTGATTCATAAAAATGAAAAAGTGTTTTTTTTTTTCACTTTTTCATTTTTACGAATCAATTTGTGAAGCACCTGGGGATTCCAAGTGCTCACTATGCATCTAGATAGGTGCCTTCGGGGGTCTAGTTTCCAAAATGGGGTCACTTGTGGGGGAGCTCCAATGTTTGGGCACACAGGGGCTCTCCAAACGCAACATGGCGTCCGCTAACAATTTGAGCCGATTTTCCATTCAATTTGTTAGCGGACACCATGTCGCGTTTGGAGAGCCCGTGATGTGCCTAAACAGTGGAGCTCCCCCACAAGTGTCCCCATTTTGGAAACTATACCCCTCAAGGATTTTATTAAGGTGTATAGTGAACATTTTGAACCCAGAGGTACGGCACAGAATTTGTTTACATTAGGTCATCATATTGAATAAGTTGTCATTATTCTTGAGCGCAAGTGCTCGCTACTTGAGTTTGCATCGGGTACTCAGGTATGCACCATGTACAGCGTGTGCTCGAGTGACATGCTCGAGTCCCTGCTCCGCATGTTTCACGGTTATTAGACACCCCAAAAAAAACATGTGGGGATCGCTCGTGCATGGCAGGCAATCCCCGTAAAGTTTTTTGGCCGCGAAGCATATGGGGCAGAGACTCGAGCATGTCACTCAAATACCCACGATACTCAATGCATACCAGAGCACCCGATGCAAACTCAAGTAGCGAGCACTTGCTCTCAACACTAGTCGCCATATCGTCATCTTTTTTTCTTACTTTTGAAAAAAATCCCAACCCCAGCCCTAACCCTAGCACAACCCTAGCCCCAGCACAACCCTAGCCCCAGCACAACCCTAGCCCCAGCACAACCCTAGCCCCAGCACAACCCTAGCCCCAAACCCAGCCCTAACCCTAGCCCAATCCTAACCCAAGAGTTTATTTTTGACGCCGTTCCTTGTGCGGTATAAGTTATTAGACGACTTTATTCTTCGGGTCGGTGTGATTACAGCAATGCCAGAATCATATGGGGTTTTTATGACTGACAGCTGTCACACACTAAAAGACGCATTTTTTTTTAAATCTAGTTTTTGCATCGCCATATTTTGAGAGCTATAATTTTTCCAGATTTTGGCAGACAGTCATGTGACGGCTCGTTTTTTGCGGGATGACTTGACGTTGTTATTGGTGCCATTTTCAGGCACGTGACATTTTTTGATCGCTTTCTATTCCGATTTTTGGGAGGCAGAATAAACAAAAACCAACAATTCAGGAATTGGTTTTTTTTTTTTTTTTTTTATTCTGTTCCGCGTGTGGTAAAATTGATGAGGTAGCTTTATTCTTCGGGTCAGTACGTTTACAGCGGTACCACATTTGTATCATTTTTCTATGTTTTGGCGCTTATACACAATAAAAGCTATTTTATAGAAAAAAATATTTTTTAGTATCGCTTTATTCTGAGAGCTATAACTTTTTTATTTTTCGGCTGATGGAGCTGTATGGCGGCTTGTTTTTTGCGGGACGAGATGATGTTTTCAGCGGTATCATTTTTATTTATATGCGTCTTTTTGATCGCGTGTTATTCCACTTTTTGTTTGGCGGTATGGTGATAAAGCATTGCTTTTTGCTTCGTTTTTTTTTTTTTTTTTTACCGTGTTCACTGAAGGGGTTAACTAGTGGGACAGTTTTATAGGTCAGGTTTTTCCGGACGCGGCGATACCAAATATTTTTTTTATAATAATATTTATTGATGGGTACATTATATTTTTATTTTTGGTGTATTATTTTTTTAATTTTTTTATAATATTTTTGCACATTTTTTTTTTTTTTTCCACTTTCACACAGTTTATACACTTTATTACTTTGTCCCACTCTGGGACTTTCACTTTTTTTTTTTCTGATCGCCTGCATGGCACAGGAATGGAGCACCATCCCTATGCCATGAAGGCTGTCAGAAATGCACAGTGTGAAGATTGCTTGGAGATGCACTGCGCATGTCCAAGCAATCTTCCTGCTCTCTGGTGACCCGGATGTTGTCATGACGACATCGGGTCGTCATGGCAACACCCGGGAAGCCTTTGCAGACTGCGCTGGAAGCCGGAAGAGGAGGTGAGTATCGCCGATCACCTCCCCTTGCCCCCGCAATGCCGCGATCGACTTCGATCGCAGCATCGCGGGGGTTAATGTGCTGGGAGCGGTGCAGGACCGCTCCCTGCACATAGTACCGGGTGTCAGCTGTGACAATCAGCTGACACCCGGCGGCGATCGCGCCCGCACAGCCTATGTGCGCGCGCGATCGCGATGACGTACTAATACGAGTCTGGCTCTTAAGTCCCAGGGCACAGACGCGTATTAGTACGTCAGATGTTATTAAGGGGTTAAAGCCCAAGACGTACTGATACGTATCTGCGCCCTGGGACTTAAGAGCCTGATACGTATTAGTACATCTTTGCGATCGCGCCCGCACACAGGCTGTGCGGGCGTGATCGCCGCCGGGTGTCAACTGATTGTCACAGCTGACACCCGGTGCTATGTGCTGGGAGAGGTCCCGCACATTAACCCCCGCAATGCTGCGATCGAAGTCGTTCGCAGCATTGCGGGGGCAAGGGGAGGTGATCGGGATAGTCACCTCTCCTGCCGGTTTCCAGCAATGTGTGCCGCGGCTTCCCGGATGTTGCCATGATGACCCGATTCACTGAGGGGTGCAGTTTTAAAAATGGTGTCACTTTTGGGTATTTTCAGTCATAAAGACCCCTCAAAGTGACTTCAAATGTGATGCGGTCCCTAATAAAATGGTTTTGTAAATTTTGTTGGAAAAATGAGAAATCGCTGGTCAATTTTAACCCTTATAGCTCCCTAATAAAAATAAATTTGGGTTCCAAAATTGTGCTGATGTAAAGTAGACATATGGGAAATGTTATTTATTAACTTTTTTTGTGTGACATATCTCTCCGATTTAAGGGCATAAAAATTCAAATTTTGAAAATTGCAAAATTTTCAACATTTTCGCCAAATATCTGTTTTTTCACAAATAAACACAAGTGATATCGAAGAAATTCTACCACAATCATAAAGTACAATATGTCATGAAAAAATATTCTCAGAACCAGGGGGATCCGTTGAAGCGTTCCAGAGTAATTACCTCATAAAGTGACAGTGGTCAGAATTGTAAAAATTGGCCTTCTCATTAACGTGCAAACCACTTTGGGTTGTAAAGGGGTTAAGGACTCTACTTGCATATACAGTCATGGCGGAAAGTGCTGGCACCCTTGAAATTGTTTCAGAAAATTACACATGTTTTATTACACGCATGTTTATTTCCTTTGTGTTTATTGGAACAACACAAAAAAACTGAGAAAAAAAAGGCAAATTGGACATAATTTCACACAAAACTCCAAAAATGGGCCGGAATACATATATATATTTTTGATGGGACAACACTGAAGATGCGACACTTTGATACAATGTACAGTAGTCAGTGTACAGCTTGTTTAACTGTAAATTTGGTGTGCCTGCAAAATAACTCAACACACAGCCATTAATGTCTAAACCGCTGGCAACAAAAGTGAGTACACCCCTAAGTGTGTTCTCAGCTGATGTTATTTGTTGGTTTTTCTTTGCATCCCGAACAATTTTCTTGGCAGTTGTGGCTGAAATTTTTGTTGGTCTACCTGACTGTGGTTTGGTTTTTACAGAGCATCTGATTTTCCATTTGTTAATCACAGTTTGAACACTGCAGACTGGCATTATCAATTCCTGGGATATCTTTTTGTATCCCTTTCCTGTGTTATACTCTTTTTGCCTCCCTTTGCTGTGTTATACAGTTCAACTACCTTTTCCCGTAGATCCATTGATAATTCTTTTGCTTTCCCCATCTCAAAATCCAGAAAAGTCAGTGGCTGGATCCCAGAAACTCACTCAGCTTTATGCACACACACTGATTACAAGCAAACAGGTCATAGGTGAGGATGTTACCTTTAGTAGCCATTCAAACCCATTTGTGTCAAATTCTGTGCATGTTATCAGGCCAAAATCACCAGGGTATGTGAACTTTTTGATCAGGATTATTTGGATGTTTTTGGTTGTCATTAGTGATGAGCGAGCACTAAAATGCTCGAGTACTCGTTGCTCGGGTCGAGCAAATTGAAATACTCGGGTGCTCAACCCGAGCAATGAGCCCAATATAAGTCTAGGGGAAACTTGAGCATTTTTCAGGTGGCTCCCCACGGCGGTCTGCAGAGGGCCTAAAAATTACCCAAATCGATGGGAACTGTGCTCAAATGACATGGGAACAACATGGGGAAGACCCCTGGAAGCATCTCTGACTCCCAGAACACTGCTGTCAACAACGTCGTCAGAGTATTACGCCACTTTTACGGCGTAAGGAACATCCTTTCCAGGGTGATGACTTGTATATAAGGCAAAATAAATAAACAAAAACAAAAATACTCCTACACACGTAGCATTTTTGACACGTTTTTGCACTTTTGCATTGCTTTCAACCAAGACAAATGCATTCACCAGGAAATGTCATTTTAACATTTTACAACCTTATCTGGCCATGTGGTGTGTGACACATCATCAGACACATGCATACAGTGCTGAAAAGACATGGGAACAGCAAGGGGAAGACCTCTGGAAACATCTCTGACTCCCAGGTCACTGCCTAAATGTGTGCCCATCATAAGTGATCCTTAGCACATGCGAAGATGCCTCCCGCCATGCACCTGTCGTTGCAGACTTGAAACAATCACCGTCCACGTCCTTGTCCCACTGCAGTGTTCAGTTGTCCCTACCCCATTCCTTGGAATGCAAGCACAAGAATGCCGGCAGCCACCCACCCACAGGCTGCAATACTATACTGCCAAATTTTTGACAGCTGCTTGCACTTGAAATGTGGCCGCCACTATATTTCCCGGTATCGCCTCCGCCTTCCACAATCACGGGTCCCATAACATTACCCGTGCCCGCCCCAGTGCACTTACTGGGAAGGACCGCCTAACCACAAACACGTGGACAGGTGAATGTGGCCAGGGACGGTACGGAGGCAGTCCACAACTTTTTTTGCTAAGAGTTGTATTTAGCTCGGTGAAAGGACTGGCATAGAGGGAAACCGTATCTACCCTGCGTGTCATTTCTCCCAGAAAATCCTGTAAATGAGCTTGTTGCAGAAGCAATGGCAGCCCATCCAACATCAACTTGCACTTGTCAATGGTGCTTTGACACACACACATCTTTCTTTGCGCATTTAATTTCTTGAATACAGAGTTGGAAAATGGCCTGATCCGTAATGCGTTTTGAGAAATAACATGCATAAGCATGGCCGATCCGCATTAAAAAAGCAGCCATAGAGTGTCCGGGAACCTTCCCCCACACTTTTCTTAGCCAGGGCTGCTTTTCGGCAGGGTTGGACGGGCCCACCAGAGAACCGGAGACTCCTCCGGCGGGCCCTGGCTTCTCCTTCAGGAGAGTTCATAGTGCCGAGGTGAGGCCATGATGATGATAGAGGCCATCATCTGCTTAGTTTTCTTTTACTTGGAATGCAATTGCAAGTATGCAGCCAGCCACCCACCCACCCACAGACCGCAACACTAAACTGACAGATTTCTGGGCAGCTCTTTGCACTTGAAATATGGCCTTTTAAGCTTGTGGAGATGGAAGCTTTTCACAACCTCATGCAGGCGGCGGCCGGGTGTCCATACTCGGTCCCCAGCCGCCAGTATTTTTCCCGGTATCGCCTTCGCCTTCCACAAGCACGGGTCCCACAACAGTACCCATGCCCTACCCAGTGCACTTACTAAGAAGGACTGCCTAACCACAAACACGTGGACAGGTGAATGTGGCCAGGGACGGTACGGAGCCAGTCCACAACTTTTTTTGATAAGAGTTGTATTTAGCTCAGTGAAAGGACTGGCATAGAGGGAAACCGTATCTACCCTGCGTGTCATTTCTCCCAGGAAGTCCTCTAAAGCTGCTTGCACTTGAAATGTGGTCTGAACATTACTGCTGGTACTTTTCTGTGGGAATTTTCTTGCCTCCTACCAGCCTGGAATATTTCCAGCAAACTATGGTACAACACCATGGTATTAGCACTGCCCCCAGTACCAGTAGCGAAGCCATACTCAATTTCCTTCTCTGGAATTTTATTTGGTAGACTGAGTGGCTGCCCAAATAAATTTTCTCACAAAGGAGCTGATGATAGAGTGGCAGTAGGTTCAAGTTTCTCCAGCCTGTTAGATATTAGAGGGTGAACGGCAGCACATTGGATCAGTGGTTAGCACTGAAGTCTTGCAGCACTGGGATCCTGGGTTCAAATCCCAGCAAGGACAACATCTGCAAGAAATTTGTATGTTCTCCCCATGTTTGCATGTGTTTCCTCCTCAGTAAAAATAGAGTGTCCTGGAATCTTCCCACACACTTTTCTTAGCCAGGACTGCTTCTCAGCAGGGTTGGACAGTCCCACCAGAGAATTCTCTGGTGTGCCTTGGCTTCTACCTCAGGAGAGTTCATGATAGCGCTAACTTTGCAGCTGCTATGGGGCTCTTGAGCGGGTGAGAAAGGTTAGCTCTCAGAAACAAATCCTCTGGTGGGCACAATGTTTTTCAATCTGAAACAGCTTCTCAGTGGGAGTTGTATTTCACCACAGCCATATTCTTTAGCTCTGTGAAAGGACTGGCATAGAGGGAAACCTTATCTACCCCGGTTGTCATTTCTCTGTCACCAGGTTCCGCCCATTGTAACACATGACCATGCCTGGCTGTATGTTCAGCGGTGAGAGCCACAGATCAAGCTGCTGTGTTACAGCTTTCAACAACTATGCAGCGCTGGGCGGTTTGTCAATTAAGCATTAAGCATGTTATCTTCAGCACAGCCTGTTGCTGTTTGGCCAAGGCAGTGCTGCAGTGCTGTCAGCTTGTGACTGATGTGGTCATTTCGGAGATGGAGGAGGAGGTACATGAGCTGAACAATGTGATTACATTGAGGTTAAATTGGTGATGCTGTTTTTTATACTAAAGAAAGATCCTATTGTTATGTTTTTTTATGTTATTTTTTATGAAAAATGCATTCACCGGGAAATGTCACTTTAACATTTTACAACCTCATCTGGCAATGTTGTGTCATCAGACACATCCTGTTTTATTTATGATGGAGGGACTCTGAAAGTCATAAAGCCTATTTTTATAGGGACATCAGACGGCCCTTACTATTCTTAAAAGGCCAGCAGTCGGCCCTAGCTATTGTTAGAGAGCCATCAGAGGGCTATGCTTTGTTGTTCCCATTATTAACAAGTGGGTTTCCTATACTGTTATTGCGCATCCAGTGACTGCAAGGGTTGTCAAAAATTTGGACGCAACCTAATACCCCTTTGAAGAGACATAGAGGAGGGTCTCAGTAAAAAAAATGTTCCCATTATAAAGGAGCGGGTCTTCTATAGTGGTAATGCCCATGCTGTGACTGCAAGGGTGGCCAAAATTTTTGAAAAAAAACACTAACAATTTAAAGACACAAAGAGCATGGCCACAGTAACAAGGTACGACATGTTCCCGTTAGAAAGGAGAGGGTCTGCTATACAGTTATATGGTATGCAGTGAATCCAACGGCTGACAAATTTTAGGAAAAACCCCACTAAGAATTTAAGGACACACAGAGCAGGGCCACAGTAACAAGGTACGACATGTTCCCATTAGAAAGTAGAGGGTCTGCTATACAGTTATAGGGTATGCAGTGAATCCAACGGCTGACAAATTTTAATGAAAAACCTCAATAAGAATTTAAAGACACACAGAGCAGGGCCACAGTAACAAGGTACGACATGCTCCCATTAGAAAGGACAGGATCTGCTATACAGTTATAGGGTATGCAGTGAGTCCAACGGCTGACCAATTTTAGGAAAAAAACGACTAAGAATTTAAAGACACATAGAGCAGGGTCACAGTAACGACAAATTCCCATTAGAAATTCTAGGGTCGGCTATACTGTTATAGGGTATGCAGTGAGTCCAACGGCTGACAGATTTTAGGAAAATCCCCACTAAGAATTTAAAGACACACAGAGCAGGGCCACAGTAACAAGATATGACATGTTCCCATTAGAAAGGAGAGGGTCTGCTATACAGTTATAGGGTATGCAGTGAGTCCAACGGCTGACCAAGTTTAGGAAAAACCCACTAAGAATTTAAAGACACATAGACCAGGCCACAGTAATGACAAATTCCCATTAGAAAGGAGAGAGTCTCCCATAGTGTTGGACTATGCAGTGACTGCAAGGGCTGCCAAAAATTTGGAGGCACTTCAATGGCCCTTGGAAGAGACGTGGAGGAGCGCATCATAAATTTTTTTTACCATTAGAAAGGAGCGGGCCTCCTATACTTGTAATGCCATGCACTAAGTGTATGGGCTGACAAACATTTACTCCTGGGGGGTATACATGAACATACTGTATAAAAATTTTTTTTTTCGGGCATCATAAAAATGTAGCGCCCCGAGGGCTCGGCCGCTACAGGGGTATTGCACCTCTGCCAGAGGTGTGATATTCCACTCCCGGGTAAGGATGGAGTATGGACCAGGGTTCAGTTAGCTGCATACAGCACACTCACCCCATTTCCGAGGGACAGCTCAACGGTGCTCCCATTAGACAGAAATGCAGGCACGACAGACCATGTCCCTGGCTGGAGTGGGGAGGGGGTAGGAATACCCAGTGATGTAGGAGCAGATAGGGGTTGGTTCCTGAGCGTAGATAGGAGCCCATTGTTTGCTGGTCACCTGGGCTCATGTTCTAGAGGGCACCATCTTAGAACAGTGTTCAGTCAGAGAGAAGAAGTGACAGAGTGGGGGCCTTGGTTGTCGAACGAAGTGTGCCCTCTGCCTCCAGCGTTTTTAGATGGGAATTTTTTTAATAGTTCCGCAACAAGGGCCTTCTGGTACTGCCTCATTTTTGTACACCTGTCCGCCTCAGGAATAAGAGATATAAAGTTCTCCTTGTAGAGTGGGTCTAGAAGTGTCACCAACCAGTAATGACCTAAAATTTTGAGAATGCGAGGGTCATGGGAAAGGCAGCATAACATAAACTCAGCCATGCGTGCCAGACTACTAACAGGCAAGACTTCCGTGTCCTCACCAAGAGGATGACTGACCATGCTCTCCTCCTCCTCCTCTCTGTCCTCTGGCCATCCACGCTGAACAGACGGTATGACAGCTGTGCAGATAGCACCGTCTATAGTGCATGAAACTAGTTCCAGTCCTTCCTCCTCCTCCTCTTCCTCATTGTCACCCAATCCACGTTGGGATGAGATGAGGCTTGGCTGTGTGTAATCACCCTGTATGGTTAATTGCTCCATCTTATTGTGCTGAGCCTGCAATGCATCATCTTTGATTGTGAGCAAAGAGCTTTTCAGAAGACAGAGAAGCGGGATGGTGACGCTAATTATGGCGTCATCGCCGCTCACCATCTTGGTGGAGTCCGCAAAGTTTTGGAGGATGGTACATATGTCTGACATCCACGTCCACTACTGAGGTCTTATGTGTGGAGTCTGAACTGAATACCGATAGCCTTTTTGATGCTGGTACTCAACAACTGCCCTCTTCTGCTCACAAATCCTTCCCAACATCTGCAATGTAGAGTTCCAACGTGTGGTGACATCACACACCAGTCTGTGAGCCAGAAGCTGCAAACGCTGCTGAAACACTGCAAGGGCGGCGGAAGCTGTAGCTGACTTTCTAAAATGGGCACACAGGCGGCATACTTTAACAAGCAGATCCGGCAGCTCCGGGTAGGATTTGAGTAACCGCTGAACCACGAGGTTAAGCACATGGGCCAGGCATGGTACGTGTGTGAGCTCGCCTCGCCTCAGAGCCGCCACCAGGTTCCGGCCATTGTCACACACGACCATGCCTGGCTGTAGGTTCAGCGGTTTGAGCCACAGATCTGCCTGCTCTTTCAGAGCTGGCCATAACTCTTCAGCATTGTGTGTTTTTTCACCTAAGCATATTAGCTTCAGCACAGCCTGTTGCAGCTTGGCCGAGGCAGTGCTGCAGTGCTTCCAGCTTGTGACTGATGTGGTCATTTCGGAGATAGAGGCCGAGGAGGAGGAGGAGGCTGAGGAGCATGAGGTTCAGGAGCTGTAGACCGTGGGGACAACCCTGATTGACCTAGGGCCTGCAATCTTTGGCGTCGGGAGGACGTGTTCCGTCCCAAGGTCCGACTGGGTCCCGGCTTCCACTATGTTAACCCAGTGTGCCATCAGCGAGATGTACCGTCCCTGCCCACAAGCACTTGTCCACGTGTCCGTGGTTAGGTGGACTTTACCGGTAACTGCGTTGTTGAGGGCACGGCTAATGTTTTGGGACACGTGCTTGTGTAATGTGGGGACGGCACACTGGGAGAAATAGTGGCGGCTGGGGACAGAGTACCGAGGGACGGCCGCCGCCATCAGGTTGCGGAATGCTTCTGTCTCCACAAGCCTAAAAGGCAACATTTCGAGCCAAGCAGTCGTGAATTGTGAGAATTTAGTAGTGTGGCCTGTGGGACGTTGGCTGCATATTTGCGCTTGCATTCCAAGGACTGGAGTATGAACAACTGAACGCTGTGCTGGGAGAAGGACATGGACGTGCTTCCTGATGCTGCTACTTGAGAGTGTGCAATGACAGGTGCAGGGCAGGAGGCATCTTTGCATGCACTATGGACAGGGGATTGACTTGCATGCACAACAGCAGAAGAAGCAATGGTGCCACCTGTAGACACTGTTCCTGGACCCTGGTGTTCGGCCCACAAAGTCGAGTGATTTGCTGCCATGTGCCTGATCATGCTGGTGGTGGTCAGGCTGGTCGTTTTGCCACCCCTGCTGATGCTGGTCTGGCTCGTGATGCAAATGGCCTTTTTGGAGTTATCGGCAGAGTCTTTAAAAAACAACCAGACTCGGGAAGACCTAACAGTTGTAGTGGCAACTTCCTTCGTGTTGGTGTTACGGGAAACGGTAGCCTGCCTTCTGTCTGCGGCCACCACACTGCTTCTTCCTGCCTGTTGGGGTGCTCTGCCTCCCTCCCCCTGTGTGCTGCTGTCCTTGCTCTGCATGTCCTCCTGCCAGGTTGGGTCAGTTACTATATCATCCACCACCTAGTCACCCACTTCTGCACCCTGGTACTATTCCTGACTTTCTGCCAATTGTGTCTAATCATCGTCCACCTCTTGTGACAGTTTCCCACCGTCGCCTTCATGTGACCGTGGCTGCTCAAATATTTGGGCATCGCTACACGTGATCTCCTCTTGCCCCGCTTCAAGTGGACCGGGCGAGAGGCCCGAATCTATAAATGGAAAAGTGAACAGCTCTTCAGATTGTCCAAGTGTGGGATCAGTTGTCTCTGGGTACTCAGCATGGTGGGAGGAAGGAGGATCAGGGTGAGGAATATGAGGTCCAGACTCATGGCTACTGAGACTTGACCGTGTAGAAGACAGGGTGGTGGTGGTGGTGGCTAAGTGACTGGAAGCATTATCCGCTATCCAACCAACAACCTTTTGACACTGATCTGGGTTCAATAGTGGTGTGCTGCGGTCCCCTAGAAATTGGGACAGGAAGGTCAGGCGAGAAGATGTGGGTGTTTGCTGTGGCACAATTTCGGCTTGCCCACGGCCTTGTCCTCGGCCTCTGCATGCACCATTACCATCACGTCCAGTTCCCCGTCCCTTGCCACGTGCCTTGCCCATTTTAAATGGAGGATAGTATCTTCCACGCTCACTACAAATGACTGAGTTTGAAGCGAAGTTATATGTGATCGGTGTGATGGAGAAAACAGAGTTTTAAATTCCTGGCCTGTAGGTAAGTAGTGTGAACAGCAAACTGCTGTGAATTGCTTCACTGACACACTGAAAAAATGGAGGCCAGAAATGGCAGTATTTTCTGACAACGTATATGTGATCCGTGTGACGGAGAAAACACAGTTTTAAATAGCTGGATTTCTAGCGCTCTAATATGGAAAGGACCTGGCTGTATTCTGCAGTGCCAACAAGCAAATGGCGCAGAAAAACTGTGTTCTCTGGATTGCTTTATAAGCAAATAATGAGGATTAAGATCCAAAGAAAAGTATTCCTCGCCCCTGAGACCTGGGCCTTTGTATAGAAATATCTAACAGCAGCAGAAGGCAGAATTGGAATGGAGCCTCTTGTGCTATATGCACTGCAGTCTGCTATATACCCTGCCTGCCTGCCTATATACACTGCCTGCCTGATATCTCTGCAGATGGATTAGTCCTCAGAAGGACTGTTTGTTGAGATAGATATGTGTAATGTGCAGTTTTTCTCACTACACTACCTAATGCACGATCAAATCTCTCCCTAACGCAGCAGCAGCTCTCCCTACTCTGTCTGATCCAGAGTGACTGTGATGAGCATGGCGGCGCCAGGTCTGATATACACCTGATGACGCTGTGCGGCCAGCCAATCACTGTAATGCCCACAACCAACATGGCTATGGCATTACAGTGCATGGCAGGCAATCCCTGTATGTTCATTGGCTCTGTAAAGAGCGCCAAACATGCAGGGAGGGGACCCGACTTCCCGCCCGACCAACCCGGAAATACTCGGTGAGCGCAGAGCATCTCGAGCAGTGAGATACTCGGGCGAGCACCGAGCAGTAGCGAGCATGCTCGCTCATCACTAGTTGTCATTAAGATTTAAAAAGAGAAAACACAGAAATGTGACAGTAAATGGCTTCCCCAAACCAATAACCATGAGTGGAGAAAAAGTGTTTTTGTTATCATTCATTTTCTCTGAAACAAGGCCAAGAAAGGAAAAATTCTGCCGGGGTATGTAAACTTTTGAGCAGAACTGTATATGCGCCAGCCCCAGTGTCTCCTATTCTATGTACTCCAGCCCCAGTGTCTCCTATTCTATATACTCCAGCTTCTTCTGTGATGTATATGCTCTAGCCCCAATGTATCCTGTGATGAATATACGCCAGCCCCAGTGTCTCCTATTCTATATACTCCAGCCCCAGTGTCTCCTATTCTATATACTCCAGCTTCTTCTGTGATGTATATGCTCTAGCCCCAATGTATCCTGTGATGAATATACGCCAGCCCCAGTGTCTCCTATTCTATATACTCCAGCTCCAGTGTCTTCTGTGACGTAGCTAATGTAGCCCTAATGTCTCTTATGCAGAGGCGTCGCATGATAAAGTAGTGAGACACAAGCTCCCTGCCCTATCACTATCTCTTTCATATGCCACAGATCGCCATAGGCCTGCGGTTAACGAGATGTCAGCATACTCACGCAGGTGGCTCGGTGACATCATTGCATCGCTCTGCTCTGCTGTCCCGCCATGGAAGAGGAGACAGAGGCCGTGATGTAGGGAATCAGGATTAAGTGAGAATAAACGTTATTTTTTTTTTTAAATGATTGGGCAGTGGAGCCATCCTACTATATATCTGGAGTAGTGGGTCCATCATACTACATATGGAGTAGTGGGGCCATTATACTATATGTATGTGGGGCAGTGGGACCATCATAGTATATACAGGTGCATCTCACTAAATTAGAATATCTTCAAAAAGTTAATTGATTCCAGTTCTTCAATACTGTTTCAGTATGCTCCACAATCATGAGGAAGACTGCTGACTTGACAGATGTCCAGAAGGCAGTCATTGACACACTCCACAAGGTCCTAGAGTTCCAATTTTCATTTGGAAATCAAGGTCCCAGAGTCTGGAGGAAGAGTGGAGAGTCCACAATCCAAGCTGCTTGAGGTCTAGTGTGAAGGCTCCACAATCAGTGATGGTTTGGGGGGCCATGTCATCTGCTGGTGTAGGTCCACTGTGTTTTATCAAGACCAAAGTCAGCACAGCCGGCTACCAGGACATTTTACAGCACTTCATGCTTGCCTCTGCCCACAAGCTTTTTGGAGATGGAAATGTCATTCTCCAGCAGGACTTGGCCCCTGTCCACACGGCCAAAAGTACCAATACCTGGTTTACACACAACAGTATCACTGTGCTTGATTGGCAGCAAACTCGCCTGACCTTAACCCCATAGAGAATCTATTATAGAGAATCTATGGGGTATTGTCAAGAGGTAGATGAGAGACACCAGACCCAACAATGCAGATGAGCTGAAAGACAGCTTTTTGTATTGAAGAACTGAAATAAATTAACTTTTTGATGATATTCTAATTTAGTGAGATGCACCTGTATATGGAGCAGTGGGACCATCATGCTATATATATGGAGGAGTGGGGGCATCATACTAAATATAGAGCAGTGTGTGTGTGTCACCCCAGGCCTGGATGCCACAAACAATAATCTGTTTCTGAAAGCAGGAGGGAGGTCCCCTGGTTAGGGACTATTAGCATACAGCACCTCCTGTCCCAGGCCAGCAGGGGGAGCTGGCTGCCCCTATAAAAGCTGGAACTGGGGGCAGGGTTAGAGAAAACTGGACGACCTAGCTCAGGAGTGAGACTAGTCCCAGAGAAGGAGGGACAGTTCAGCTGTAGCTGAGGAGTCCGTGAGGCACAGGAGAAACTGCAAGCCAGGGACAGAGGCGACGAGAGCCGGTCCTGGCAGAGAACCAATCTACCGGACATTGGGGTCCGAGGCTGTCAGGGTTACAAGCCCAGCAGC